>NW_009700587.1:0-3335 GCF_000703405.1 Apaloderma vittatum | reverse complement strand
TCAGCAGGACTACTGATAGTAGGAAAGATTTGCATCAATCTTAATGTTTACAAAGTTAGTACTGTAGTTCACAAAACATTTCTTGCTACAAATATAAATATAGGAGATTTCAGACATTTTTTGTTATTCAGAACAAGCATAGGCAAATTTCAAGTGGATGAAGACCTGTTCCTGGTAATATTTTAGGAATAAATTAAGAAAATAAAAATCCTCAAACTAGCCTGTATTATGGTTATGATTTTTTTTTTCCAGAGGACATCTCCAAAAGCTACTTAATATTTCTCATATAGTCAACTCATTTTTCCTTGCAATCTGTGACCTCCTGTTAAAAAGTATTTTATTTGCAGAGCACCCTGGTTCCTCTCTCTGCTGAATAATATCGTTTACAAATATATTCATAATAAATGTACATGTACATGTGGCAGCAGCAGACATCCATCTACAATTTTCATGAAGCCTTTACCTTGTATTCTTATGGTCCATGCCTTAAATAAGTTCTTTAAGTTAAAATGAAGCCATAAAGTTTTCTTACCTGGCCTTTGATAATTAGAATGCCAAAGCGAAATAAAAAATGACATTTTCCATTACTTGCTGCTAACTGTACTTTACAATGTAACTAGGGAGATATTGTATTTCTACTCTTTTTATTACATGGCATTGTCATACATTCTACTGTAATTCCTTTGTGTTACAAAAAGTAGTAATAAAACTGAAACTTGGTAATTGTAGTCTTGGCATAGAAGCTCCACAAGAAATATTTTCTTTCCTTTTCCTTTCAGTCAGAAAAAATGATTACATGGCAAATGACACAGCTGCTTTTAATAGCTCACTGGACATGTCTTCGTTATAGATATTGTAAAATTAACGTAACTTCAACCGCCCCCCTCTTCTTGGCAGAGATAGAGAACATGGAAATGTGCTGAGCAGAGCTCCTCAAATTCTTCACAGCACTGTGGTCTCATTCCCAGAAGAATTATCTCCAGGATACCCTACAAAGGCAAAGTATATCCATCCTCAGGGGATATAGTGTGGCTTGTATGGTGAATCTGCTGTGGCTACTATTTAGTTAACTAAATCACTGTTTCTATTTTTCATAGCTGTGTAATGACACTACAAACATCCTCAGAATAAATCCAGATTTGGGAAGGATCAAGAATTGCTTTCTGTGGTGTCTGCCCTGTCTCCCCATTCCCATTTCACTGGGTCTACCCTCACAGTTAAAGTTTTATTTCTGATCACAGCACATGGATCACCATTGCCTACAGGCAAACCAGAAGTCCTGGCTCTGTGAATTTGCCTGTTCAGCCTGGTTTTGCAGCTGGTGATCTGATAAGCTGTCAAAGAGGTATTTCATATATTGCCTAGAGCAAGCAGGTGTGGCATAGTTTGTTGACCCTGCTATATGTTTGTTCTCAAGGACCAAGTACTGCAAAAGGACATAGATTCGAAGTTCTCTGGTTAGAAATCATAAACAACAACAACCACCACCATTTACCACTAGCCTGGTTTGAGAGCTCCAGGGTAAAAGTTCTCTGGGGCTTCTGGCACAGGGGTAGTCCCAGTGGGGGAGGAGAGGCTGGGTCAGGTGACCCAAATGGCCCAATCACAGTATTCCCGTTGCTCAGCATATAAGGGCTCCTAAGGAGAGCCCAGAGTCCTTTTAGTGCCTGTTGTGCTAGGAGGGCTGTTGTTGGTTCTTTGTCATTGCTACTTGTGCTGCAGGGGAGCACCATTTGGCAGAGCAGATTGTTTGCCCCTGCCACCAACCCTAGGTGGAAGAGGTGGAACTTCATTTCTCTTTCTTTTGGATTGTCATCAGGACTCTGCTTGGGCTCTACCATCTGCTGCCCGGTTCAGTCTGGGACTTTCTTTTCCTGTTCAGGACCTTGTTATCAACTGGAAGGTGTGGGTTCTATATTAACATATTGAGCATATTTGTTTTCTTGTATGTTTATAGTTTGGCATCTTCCCTGTTACTGTTGGTATTATTTTTTCATTAAATTGCTTCAAGTTTCTTTTTCAACCTTAAAGCCTCTCCCTGTTTTTCCTGTTAACCTGGGAGGGTGGTGGTGGGATCACAGATAGAATCTGTTAAAGCTTAGTGGCCAGCCCAACATTAGACTTTGATAACCACACTCTATAAAGTCTGCACTCTGCAAGGTGTCCAATCTTTATTCAGTTTTCACAAAAGTACATTGATGAATGTGGCAGCTCTTGTTAGGATGTGGCAACTCAGATGATAATGAACAGTTACATTAGTTTTGCTTATAAGGCCCTTACTGTAGACCTTAACTGCTGTCTTAAAAGATGAAGATGTTCTCTTTCTTCTATCTTTTTATTATTTTTTTTCCATGGGTTCTTCTCTGATTATATTGCTTTGTTTGAGATGAACACTTGTTTCTGAAAGAACTAACTTGCTTTGGTAAAGTATCTTGCTGATGCAACTTTACTTGGCAGATAATAAGCCTCCCCCCTTCCCTGTGTCCCCCAGGTTGGTTATAGACAAAGTAACAGAATAATACATGCGTCCATTTTCCCCTTTGTATTTGTTAAGATGAAATGCTTTTACATAAGTTGTATTTGGACGATGATTCTTACAGCAGACTAAAACTTCATGTAGATACCAGCAGTAAATGTAGTAATTCAACTCATGCTATTACCACTTATATGTTGTGTAGAAATGATAATGTCTCAACTTGTGCTAGGAGCAAGTCTGTATACTGACAGTCCTGAATGAGGCCAGTGTTTCAAGTGACACACAGGAGAGCAAGGTCATGAGACAAGCCACTTCCGCTAAAGAAATAATAGCTATTGCTTAAGACATCTTTGGCCTCAGGTGTTTTACTCCTGGACTTCAGCATGAACTTTACTAGTTCATGCTGAAGTGGTATATAAGGACTTTATAGCAGCTGAGTTGTTTTATACAGGAGCCTTATGCAGACCATCCATATTCACCAGAATTTGTTTCCTAGATTGCCACTTTGGATGAGAAACTCTGTTGGCAAAGGTGAACACAAATGGAGCTATAACGGTGGCATCTCTTAAACTGTCAGGTTTCGTGAGGTCAGAAGTATACCCTTTTCAGGATGGTAGAAGGTATCACCTTCCAGTTGCAAAGGAAACCTAATATGTGGTGGTTTGGTTTTTTTCCCACCTCTACAAGGTTGTCTTGGGTTAACTCAGACTCTTGGAATATTTAGTAACTGACAAAGGTAAAACTGCAGTTTTGAAGAAACTCTTTAATTCTCACCAGATCAGTGCAGTAGGTGCTTACTGTCCTACATTATTTTCAGCATTCACGAGAAGGATAATCCCAGGCACAAATACAAACTGGG
>NW_009700586.1:10423-14373 GCF_000703405.1 Apaloderma vittatum | reverse complement strand
AGAAGGCCAATGGCATCCTGGGCTGAATGAGAAAAGTGTTAGTACGTGCAGAGCCCCATGTGAGAGCGGAGAGAGACTGAGCATCAGTGGTGGATGTGCTTGAAGCAACCCGTGACCTCGATGTACTCAGGAGGAGGAAGAGGATTGCCTCCTGTGAGGTGGACCTGGGGGTGCTACTGAACAGCAGGATGACCATGAGCCAGCAATGTGCCCTCGTGGCCAAGAAGGCCAATGGCATCCTAGGGTGAGGCCACATCTGGAATATTGTGTCCAGTTCTGGGCCCCTCAGCTCAAGAGAGACAGGGAACTGCTGGAGAGAGTCCAGCACAGAGCCACAAAGATGATGAAGGGAGTGGAACATCCCCTTATGAGGAAAGGCTGAAGGAGCTAGTTCTCTTTAGCCTGGAGAAGAGGAGACTGAGGGGTGACCTCATTAATGTTTACAAATATGTCAAGGGGGAGTGTCAGGAGGATGAAGCCAGGCTCTTTTCAGCAGTGTCAAATGACAGGACAGGTGGTAATGGGTTCAAGCTGGAACATAGGAGTTTCCACAAAAATATTAGAAAAAACTTTTTCACTGTGAGGGTGACAGAGCACTGGAACAGGCTGCCCAGGGAGGTTGTGGAGTCTCCTTCTTTGGAGACATTCAAAACCTGCCTGGATGAATTCCTGTGCGATCTACTGTAGGTGGTCCTGCTCTGGCAGGGGGGGCTGGACTAGATGATCTTTTGAGGCCCCTTGCGGCCCCTAACATTCTGTGATTCTGTGATTCAGTGAAAGCTTGCTTCCTGCATGGTAACAGTAAAGCAGCAAATGCAGCAGGTCTGTTTCTGACTGAACTCTCCATTAAAGCATTTCCCTTGCTAGATAGAACCTGTGGTTACGAGACATGAACTTGACCAGAAAGACTGGAACAAATTAAGAGTATGAAGATTCTAAAATATGCTACAAGGGGATCTCGCATTTTAACAGGTCAAGTTTGTAAAATGACCCCTTCGCTCTGGCATCTGAACCCATGATTCCTGTCACTCAGCAGCTACTCCCTAATCAGGAAAATCTTTCAGCCTAGATGAATACACAAGGTCTGATTATTCACTATGGTCATAGAATCATAGAAAGGCCTAAGATGGAAGGGACCTTAGAATTCATCTAATCCAACCTCCCCGACATGGGCAGGGACACCTCTCAACTAGATCAGGCTGCTCAAAGACCCTGTCCAACGTGGTGTCTGATGTGACAAGTTTTTCATCTCTAACATGACCACAAAATCCTCCTCTTCAGATGAGAATATCATTTTTATTTTAACTTTCTCTCCTTTCTACAAGACTACAGAGTGTACCCACTGACAGTCAGTCTGTCATGGTTAAAACGTGATGTGAGAGCCACATCCACACTGTTTGTGTGGCTGATCAACATTTGGGCTTCATACTGTACAGGAAGAGAGCTGAGGACATTGCAAAGAAATTGAAGACTCCTGTGAGAGTATAATATTCTGTTCCTTTTCTTTCATTTCTGTAAATTCTTCTCCTTTGAGATAGCTTAACAGATCTTTCTCATGACTTTAGCAATTCTCTTTATCTGACTATATTATTCGTGTTTTGGATAGGTTGTTGAGAGGATCATAGAATCTTTCATCTCTCTGCCTCTAAAATCTGAAATGGTTTTCATTTTCTAAGTGCCAATCACAGGAATGATATCTTGCAACCAAAAAGGTTTGATCCCCAAATATGGTTACTATATGAAAAACTCACTAAAAGGGTCACTTTAATGGGTGACTTACAAATGGTAGATAGACAGCTCTGGAACAAAAATGTGGTTATTTAGCCATTATGGCAAAGATCAGTAGTTCACAACAGTGGAACTACTGAGATAACTCAACTTTCCTAGATGGAAGTGTAGCATGAAGGAATGAGATCTTAATCCCATATTTATAACCCCTGGCTGAAGCTGTACACATATGTGCTCTTCCAAGCCCAACTAGGTCAGATGAAGATAATGTCAACTCCCATTCTCTCCCAGCTGTTTTGTTACCACAGCACAACCAGCATTAGGGGTTCTCCTCATACCTCTCTGTCCAAGTCTGCCTCAGGAATTTGAAAGTTTGCATATAGTACAGGCTTTTGAATGTCTTTACCCTGACTTTTAAAGTTCCACATAGCTAAAATCACCTATGTGCCTTGTGATGCTGAATCATATCTGCAGTTAATGAGGCCAGTCAGATTCAATGTGTATCTGATGTAAAACCACAGAAAGCAGGTACAGAAGGTCTGACACTTCCCAGGGTTCACCTGGAAAATTCTCTACTAAACAGTCTTTACAAGTAAGTATGAACAGTAACAATCACTGCCATGTTTATTTCAGTCTTGACAGAATAGAATTTAAACTGTAAAATAATCTAGATTTTCTGTACTGGCGCTACCACTTGATAGGAGGGAACTAGACTGAACTAGACTTCAGAATTATACCTCTTAGCCTCATTTTGAGCTTATATTGAAAAATATATAAATGTATTGTCCCAGTTTCTTTCTTCATTGTTTGTTTCTTTCTAAAGCCACTCACATTTAACAGAAGTTGTACATTTAAGGATATGGTAAGTTGTATATTTAAGGATATGGTAAATTAAGTTGAAGGTTTTGACCTATGAACCATTTTCACTGGAGAAGCTTCTAGGAGGACATGTCTTAAATATGATATTGTGTGAAAAGTGGTATAATGACTGTGTGAGTTTCGATTCCCTTTAGATTTAATTTCTGCTAAGGTCAGGTTCCAGTGTATGATGTGTACTTGTTCGAAGTTCAGTGATTTATAAATAGTAAGTGCTTTCAAGGTTTACCTTACTGATTTTGACCTTACTGAAATCCCTGTTCTATGCACTGAACATAAAGAGCAAGGCACGACTCACAGTCCATCACAGTGTTCAGAAAGGGTGCTTTATAAACACGTTGACATGGATACAGTTCATTCTTGTCAAGTTTTTAGTTTTTATCATTGAGCAATAACCAAAACTGTAAGAGTGTATATTTTAAAAGCATGTGTACATTTTAAAAGCATTTTGTGCCATATATAGATCATTTAGTCCTCCACTTATTTTGAAATTTAAGCCATCTAAAATGTAGAGTATTACCTCTTCTTATTACTGTATGAATAGAAACTGCTGAATATTTACAATACCATGTCTCTTTGGAGATACATGTGAAATTATTAATAGCAGATACTATAATTTATTTGATCTTCTTTTTAGGGATATAAGTAGAGCTAATGCTGCATGAAAGCAGGTGCTGGAATACTTTTTTTGGAGTCCTAGCAGTATGGCACTCAAGATCATTCTGGTACAGAATTAGGTCTTCAAAATCCATAAAATCTGCTTGAGAGAAATACATGAATATTTCTTCTTTTTTTTTTTTTTAATTACATGATTATAAGCTATTTCTACCTTATGTGAAAAGTCAGTTACTAATATTACGTACAAAGGTAATCTGTGCTCACCTTGACCTCCAGACTCTGCATGCTGCCATGTTTATAAAAAAAAATAATTTAAGAATGTGCACCTTATTTTGTAATCCTTATCACATGCTTCTATCATGTGAATAATGGATTGCCTAAGTAGCGGATTTCTGGGAGTCACTAAGCCTCAGATGGCAGAGCATCAAATGTGTGCAATTTTTGTCTATAAATATCTTACTCATCATGGCCTTGATATATACACCATATTAAAATGGTCCTCCCTCTATTTGTGGCCTGATTTTTGTAGAAAGTTCCCTATCTCCTCAGAGGTTGCCTGTATTGCCATTCTGCTTCCACTGACACTTTCTGCTGGACTGATCCTTTTTCATGTATGCCTTGAATTCTCCCATCTCTTCTGCCTAAGTTTTTCATTCTGAATGTACATGCTTAGCAGTAAACTTCTCCAACACTTAACTGTAAATGCACTGAGATTAAAGCTTTAATTT
>NW_009700586.1:0-10392 GCF_000703405.1 Apaloderma vittatum | reverse complement strand
TGAAACATACTAAAAAATAACAGAAAAATACTGCATGATTTCATCCCTAGAAATGTCTCTGACAAATTCTGGCTAACTGTGCAGAGCCTGTAAGGGAATTTCCTAACTATTCAATACTTCGAGTATCATATAAGCCTGAGGCTAAGAATTTCCATTTGTTGCAAAGCCTTGTCCTTTCTTTCCACTGTCACCAGTTTAGCCTAATATAAATTCATTTCCTAACAGGTATTAGGACTTACAAGTCTACCACCTTCTCTTGGAGATAAAGCTCTACGGGAACAAACTTGGAAGGGAAGTAGACAGCAGTATAAATTATTCTTAAGAGTAGTAAAAAATATTTAGGCTGGGCTCAGCTGTTGTCAGACTGTCCACCATCAGCTGAATGGCAGTAATACTGTTTGTAATCTTGTAGCAAATGTGAGGTAATTGGATTTAATTGAGCCTGCAGTAATAAAGAGTTAAAATAAGCTGAATTATCTTGCATTTGCTGCAGACTAAGAACATACAAAGGCAGCTACCACCGCAGATGATGTGCAGTAGCTTGCTAAGCTCTGAAGACTAACTCTGCTGTATGCCTGCATCTGCTCTGGTAGCTCTCAAAAGCCACAGATATGATTACTTCCTGTCGTACTAGCTATACCAATTGGGGAAAAAAACATTAAAAATCAACCCTGAAAGCAGATCTGAATGTGACACCAGCCACACCACTGCACAGCCCTACGTAGGCAAGGGAGAAAGAGCTGAGAGCCGTGCTAGGGCAGACTGAGCCCTTGTCCACTCAGTGCAGAACCCCAGGCCCTGGAGACCCCAGGACTGTTACCAGGGTCAGGCATGGCTGTGGGGATGGGAATGGGCCAAAGTCAGGCTGCGATGTCATCAGCCAGGCAGATCCAGAGCAGCAAGGCCAGGTCCAGATGCTCTGACAGCTGCCAAGGGCCATGGGCCATGGGCTGAGCAGAAACGTGGTCCCCAAGGTGGAGGGACCTCCTCAAGGAAGCTTCTTGCAACCCTTTCACTGCTGACAGGCCCGAAACTGCTTCACAAACTTTTGCTAAAATAAACATGCTTGGAAAGGTAGCAAACCCTCAATGTGTTGTAATAAAATTTAAGTTTTAAAGAGCTAATTTCTTAATGAATACTAAGCACTATTTTAATTAAATTAGTTTGTTGATAAGGATAAGAAAAACACAAAACATCACCTACGCTAAGAAATCACAGATGCAGGCCTTACGAAAATGGCTAGGGCTAGAGCTGGTACAAGTTGCAAAACTGGCAAGGAATGTTTTGTGCTTAGCAAAGCCAGATCTGTAGCACTGCACCTGCACCTTATTAATACCAGCATATTTCACTTAGACAGATCAGTATACACAGTCATGCCTCCCTATTTTTTGTGTGCTTTGTGATCAAATGTGGTCTCACTGCAACGACCAACAATTGTATGGAAATAAGATATATGAATATTAATAGGGGCTGAACCAATCATTATAAGGCTCAAAATTAATAGCAAGCATGTATGCATGTTTATGTTAAAATATGCTAAAGCTCATAAGTTTGCATAAAAAGTGTATAAATAGGCTGAATTTTTGTGATACATCCAAAGCATTAGGTGATTTCCTGTGCTTCCGCAGCACCGCAATAAAGAAGTGCCTGCTTATCTATGTGTAGGTAAGTTCTTGTCATTTTTATGATCTTTCCCTTTGAAAACTGCAACAAACGCACTCAGTCCATGTGGCTTGAAAAGTAAATGGCAACTGTGAAACAAAACCTACGTGGACAGCAGAGAAACAGCATGGGACAGGAGAAGGAAGGCATGAGTAGATCCTTCCTTTGGGTAACTACAGGCTCAGGGATCCAGGGAGAAGTGTTGCAAACAGATACGCAGACAATATAGGGACATGTAGAGTGCTGCAAGGAATTCAGAATAAAATGGAAAAAAGGTCTGGATACTGTTGAATATCATATTTCTGAGGTTCTGCAGAATGTGCCAGAGAGGCGGAGAAATAGACTGGATGTCTTCAAAGATTACTGCATCCACAATAAATTAATTTTTTCTCCCTCTTAGCATTCTTTATGGGAAACATGGCACCTTCAGGACTTTCATTACACTTATTTTCTTAATATTTCCCACATACATTATCTTAAATGCTTTATCCTCTAGTGGTAAACAACATTTTAAACAGTAACATGTGAATACACACTTAGGTCCATATTTTTACCTACATGCAAAATAAGAAGTAGAGAAGGCATTATCAATGAGACATGCTTCTGGCCTTTGTACTCTGACCCTACTGGGATACTGAGCCCATTTCCAGCACAAACTGGGACAGCTTGAAATTCACAGTAACCTGAATCTGGCTCTCCAGAACTGAGATGTATCCTAAACCCATGGTAAGTTGTGTTAGAAGGCACTGGTCTAGTCCCTTGCATATGCTATTTTCATGTTTTCATAGTTCACTTTGCTTCTTTTTTCCCTTGGACCAGCACACATATGCAGAGTAATTGTGGAGAGACCAGGTTCCTCCCTTACCCTTTTTCTTATAAAGACCTGCAATATCCAGAGGTGCTGAAAAGTGACTCTTCCGTCAGCCAGCCTTGGGTTAACCTTAACAGACAACATCTTAATGACTGCAAGCGGACAGGGAAGAAGGGCTACCTCGGATGGGGTGACATGAAGAGGAACTCCATCTGTGGCACCCTGGGATTTCAACCACGTATCAGCAGGTCAGAGCTCACAGAAAGGCTCTGGGTAGCTCTTCACTTCTCCAGCCAGCACTCACCATCCGACGCAGGATGGTAAAGACGGCTCCTCATTTCCTCTTGCAAAACAGCCCCACCTCTCCCGGCTGCCAAGTTGAGTTTGGGACTTTTTTGGCACCTGGCAGAGCTGGCGACTGAGCACAACACACCCTGGCTTGCAGGCTGCCAAAGGGCTCACAGCCCAGCTGCAGCAGCAGCCAGCCAGGCCCCATCGTCTGTTGAGACCTCTGCACAGCAATGGTCTCTCCCAGCAACCCAGATTAAACGTGCAGAGTCCAGGAGAACAACTCAGACAACTTCACAATGCTCCGGGATGCAGCAAGATAGCTGAGATCCCAAATGTCACCTGTCTTTAAAGTTCTATATTCTATTAGCAAATGGTCTATTAATTATACCCTAGAGACTAGTTGTAGCGGCAGTATCCAGTCTCTCTAGCTAAAGTAATAAAAATAACCTAATCACTTCTCTGGTTTTCCCACTCAGAAAGCTGCTGTGCATTAACTCAATCCATCATACAAAAGATTTCATTTTGTTTCTACATTTCAGCCCTAAAAGGAGGCTGTCAAGCTTTTATGATAAAAAAAAAAATAATTACCTCCTTCGACAGTGGTCCCATTTAAACACATCTTTTAAGAGACATCTTGAGTGTATTTTTCCTTTATTTCACCCTGACAACAAGAAATGAAATGTTTCTTAACCCGTTATTCCCTCTCTCTTCCAAATTAATGTTTTAAAAAAAAAAGCTGGCCACATTTATTATCTCTCATCTCTTATGATGTCCAGGTACAACTTGATACAAAGATAACTGAAGTCAGTATGCTCTTTGAGCGGTCAGTTAAAGCTTGGGTGAGGTGAAACCATAACACAGTGTCAGTGTAACATTTTACTAGAATGTTCAGTAGTTGGTGTTCTAAATCAGTAAATTTTGTTGTTGTTGTTGTTTTTTATTTCTGTACTAGGTGGGAGTGGTAGCAGCTCTTGCTAGGAAGTTAGCCTGGCACTTTCTGTGACAATATTCAATCTTGTTAAGAAGACTTCCCTTTGTAGGATTTGTCAGCCTCCAGCTAAACATCTGAAAGACATCTGAGGCTGACACTGGATGCTGAATTTTTGTGGGAAATTTGACGTGGCAACATCTAGCCACCCGCAAGAGTGAGCCTGGGGAAAAGATAGGGCTTTCTACATTTTCAAAAATTTTTAAAACCTGTTCTTAAATCTAGAGGAAGGCACTTGAAATCTAAGGAGGGATGAGTGGCTTAGATGTAAAAAACCTTCTGTTTTTTTTGCCATCCAATACGGTGCATTTATAAGCCATTGAAAAACATTGATCCCACTTGTTCAGAAATCTACAGGTAATTTTTCCAGAAATTGCACCCTTCCTGCACGTGTTCCAGGTGGAAGCTGCAGAGGGCAGAGCAAGACTTCATTTTTGCCTGGGCAAAAATGAAAAGGGAACTGAAGCTGGAAGGGCAGGGGCAGGGGCAGGGAAAGGACTCCAGGGCCAGGGTGGGATGGGGGCTGCAGGTAAGGGCAAAAGGTAGCAGAAGGAAGGGAGATTTGAACCTGACTAAAGACTGGAGCAGGGGGAAGCGAAGTGGAAAGGTGGAAATGGGCAGTTTGGAGAGTTATTTCTGAGAAGGAGCTGGAAACATGAATGGTTAGGCAAAGAAATAAAAGATGGGCAGCCTGGAGGCTAAGAATGGCCAGGTCAAGAGGCTGTGGTCTACCCTTTCCTATCAGACTCTCTGTGTATTTTCCAGTAAATAACAAAACAGCACCTGAATTACTACATTTGGCTTCCAAAAGGGTGCAAGTACCTACTGACATCACTAAATTTAAAAAGAACACCCCTGTATCAGTAGGACAGAAAACGATTCTCCAGTACAGTATTCAAAAACATGCTTCAAATTGTATGTAATTTTCAGGTTTTATCTTTCTATTCACGTTGCCTCAAAGATTTTTCTCCCATGTCGTGGGTTAGGGCTGGGCCGGCCGCTAGCATGGACAGATGCTCTCTAACCCTGTCTTCCCCCAAAATGGGAAGGAAAAGGTAATGAAGCAGAGAGACTTTCGGGTTAGAGAAGAAAAAAAAACTAGAACAGCTTTAATGAAACAATAATAGAAATAATAGTGGAATGATAAAAGTAAAGAACTATATACAACTATAGATAATAGCCCTGTATCACCCCTGACTCCCTTCCCCGACAGCAATCACCACTGGTGCTGCAGAGCAGGAGGCACTGGGGAAGCCCCAGGCTCAGCAGCGGCGGCGGAGAGCTGGATACAGGGAGCTGGATTCGAGAAGTCAGGATCTGGATCAAAAGCAGGAGGTCAGATGGAGTCCTCTCTGAACACCGGCCATTGCAGAGAAGGGCAAAGAAGAAAAGGGCGAAAAGGCAAAAAGGGCAGAAACTCTCGTGATCATTCAATTTATACTAAATATGACGTATATGGGATGGAATAATCTCGTTGGTCACCTGTCCTGTCTATTACCCCCCAGAGGTGCAACCTTTTACTGCCTTGTGACCCCTCTTACTACCTGGCACCCCCAGCGTGGCACACAGAGCCAGCGGTGGCCTTGGTCACTGTAGGAATAAGCATCAGCAAGAGCCTTTCTGCATCCCAGTCCCAGGCAGTAACTGTAAACATCAGGTGTTATCATTGCCAGTAGCACACACTGTCTGCAGAAACATGCTGCTAACTTCAGAAAGTGCAGCCTCTGAGAAGAGACTGAGCTGAGAAGTAAAAATCACTAAATAGGACTGAGATTTAGCTAAACCCAGGACATCCCATCACTTGTGTTTCTTGCAGAGCTCCAAAGCTAGTGGCTCTGAGGTTCTTTCCCTGTTATCCTTATGTAGCACTGTCATTGTCAGCATTAGAAAGATATCAGAAGGGGAGCCACAAACCTGCTGCCATTGCATGTGCCCACACATCTCATGGTCCTAAGCACATTGCATATATTACATTTCTTTGTAGACTCCCACCTATACTATATTAAATGAGTGGCAGACCCAGTTATGAGAGAACCTTGCAGCCACTCAGGCAACAAAGGAGCCATTAAATGTGTTATACAGGTCTCAAGGGCTGAGAAGAACAAACTGGCACTATTACTGCTGGACTCACAGCAGCACATACCATCCCTTCTGTACTGCTCAGCCCTGGTGCCTGCACTGTGTCCAAAGCAGTATCTGCTGTTTCTGATGCAGCATCGGGGACTTGCACGTTGGATCTGTGTCACAGATCAGGAGGTAAGCTGAGAAGTGTGAGAGACATGTACAAGAATCAGCCAGTGGTTTGAAGAAATAAGAAGGATTGGGATTCCTTGACACGGAATGATGCCCGTAAATTGGACCATACCTAGGATGGGTGCCCAGAGAACAGGAGTATGAGGGAAGTGATTTGTTCTGGGGAAAAAGAGAGAGTGTGAGAGCACAGAAGATGAGAGGTGCTTGAAAAAGGGGTAGGGAGGTCTGATTTGGGCACTCAGACAGCACATGCCCATATTGTGTGTTGCATTTCTTTCTGTGACCTCCGAAACAAAAAAGTATGTGCGTATGTCATACAGTCCAGTATTTCTGGGAAATGACAAACTGGACAGAACTTAGAAAACAGAAAACCTGATTCTTTTAAACCACATGTACATCCTCGGGTTTTCCAGTTATATGGTTGCTCTTTTTGTGTAGTAGCTATGAAATAACAGACAAACGTACAATAAGAAAGAACAAAGGACAAAGTGTTTATTTAAGCGCTGTTGAGAGAGGAAATAGTTTATACGGCAGTAGCAAACTAATTGTCTTCACATGAAGTATTGGACATACCTTAATGGTTTTTGCTGTTGAAGACTATTTTTTTCTTAATACATTTGTGCCACTATATAGCATAGAATGTAGTATATACAGTGTATGCGTATGTAGTACTAAGCAAGCCTCATTCCATTACTTCAATTATTGTGCTGGTTTTAGCTGAGATAGAGTTAATTTTCTGTATGGTAGCCAACATTGTGGCCACGTTTTAGATTTGTTCTGGAAATAGTGTTGATAATGCAGGGGTGGTTTAGCATTTTCTGCCCCTCACCCCACCAGTGAGCAGGCTGGGAGTGCACAGGAAGTTGGGAGGAGACATAGCTGGGACAGCTGACCCCAAATGACCAAAGGGATATCCCACACCATACAACATCACGCTCAGCATATAGAGCTAGGGCAAAAAAGAAGGAAGGGGGCATATTCAGAGCAATGGTGTTTGTCTTCCCAAGTCACCATTACACATGAAGGAGCACTGTTCTCCTGGAGATGGCTGAACAGCTGCCTGCCAATTCCTTGGTTTGGTTTGCTTGCATGCATGGCTTTTTCTTTGCGTATTAAACTCTTTATCTCAATCCATGTGTTTTCTCAATTTCACTCTTCTGATTTTGTCCTCTGTCCCAAAGGAAGGAGGGAAGGGAATGAGTGAATGGCTGGGTGGGGCTGGGCTGCCAGCTGGAGTTAAACCACAACAACAGCATAGAATATAGTATTAAGAAAGACTTATTCCAGTACTTCAATTATTTATCTGGCATGTGAAACCCTACTTCTACTCCAAATAACTGCATTTAAAAAAAACCCCTCCTAAAAAAAAATCCTGGTTTAAAGGCAGTGGTACTTAGTATAATATTAATTACAGTGCATTGCCAAGCAGCCAGGGCAATGTTCATATAAGCAGCTAGATAAGTAACAAAGCATAACCATAAAAGGAAAATGCACTATAGAATTGACATGACATGTTATCCTTATGACAGAATTCTCAGCATAGCTATATACTAGGAAAAAAAGAAAAAGTTCTACGCAATATTTGTATTCCTTTCTGCTTTCAGTTTAGTCTTAGCCTGGTTTTTATAACCTGCCTCCAGAGATACTGCCTGAGATCATTTCAAGTAGTTAACCAAATAGTTGCAACTTTATTTTACTGGCAAGTGCCATTTGCATTGTACTGGAGAACTGCAGATCTAGAACAGGAGGAATCTGGGGAGCAGTTACTATGAGCAAGTCAATTCACCCTTTGTGGCCTGGGAAGGTCCTCTAGGCCTTGAGGCAATTAGAAATAAAAGAGGTTTTGCTTTGAATGATGATTCTTATGTACAGCTACTCTGATGCTGGGTAATTCCACAGAGATATTTGTGTATCTGATGAGCAAAGGTAAATAAACACACCAACACTTTTACTGTGGAATATCACAGAATCATAGAATGGCTGAGGTTGGAAGAGACCTCTTGAGATCATCTAGTCCAACCCCACTTCTCAAGGAAAGCCAGACAGAGCTGGTTGCCCAGGACTGTCCAGTAAAATTTTAAATATTTCCAAGGGTGGGGACTTTACCGTCTCTCTGGGAAACTAATTCCTGTATTTGATCATTATCACAGTAAAATGGATTTTCTGTGTGTTCAGACTGCATTATTTTTTTTAATTTGCGTCTGTTGTCTCTTATCCTGTCACTAGGCACTGCTGAAAGTATCCTGGCTCCTTTTTATTCATGGATCTTTATGCAAATTGATAAAATCTCCCTCAGTATTCTCTCCTCCAGGCTGAACAGTCCCAGCTCTCACAATCTTTCCTTACAGGAGAGATGCTCCAGTCTCTTCATCATCTTTGGGGCCGTTCACTGGACACTTTCCAGTAGTTCCATGTCTCTTGTACTGAGGAGCCCAGAACTGGACCCAGCACTTTAGATGCAGCCTCATCAGCGTTAAGAGGAAGGATCGCTTCTGTCAACCTGCTGGCAATGCTTTTTCTGATGCTATTCTGTTGACCCTCACCACAAGGACTCTGGGTCAGCTATTTGGCCCTCACATACTTTTCTGCAAAGCTGCTTTCCATCTGGGTGGCCCTCAGCATATACTAGTGCATGGAGTTACTCCTAAACAGATACAGGCCTTGGTTTTTCCTTTGTTGAGTTCATGAGGTTTCTCTTTGGCTGGTTCTCCAGCCTATCCAGGTCCCTCAGAATGGCAACACACCATCTGGTGCATCCACCACTTCTCCCGGTTTTGTGTTGTTTACAGACTCACTGTGGGTGCACTCTGTCCCACTGTTCAGGTCATTGATGAAGATGTTGAACATTATTGGTCTCAGTATTGACACCTGGAGCACACTCCAAGTGTTTTGCTTCAATCTGGGCTTTGTGCTACTGATTGCAATCCTCTGGGTTTGGTCATTCAGCCAGTTTTCAAGTCACCTCCCTGTGTATTTATCTAATCTGCACTTTCTCAGCTTGTCTGTGAGGATATTTTGGAAAAAGCATCTAAAGTATTACTAAAGTCAAGTTAAACAACATTCACCATTCTCCCCTCATCCACTAAGCTAGCCCCCTCACTGGAGAACACTATCAGTGTAGTTAAACATGATTCCCCATTTGTAAATCCTTGCTGAACAGTCCTGACATGCTGACATGTTTTTGTCCTTCATATATCTTAAAATGGTTTTCAGGACTAGTTGCTCCATCACCTTCCCAGGGATTGAGGTGAGGCTGACCAATCTGTAAGTCCACAGATCTTCCTTCTTACCTTTCTTGAACAGAAGAGTGGCGTTTGCTTTCTTGAAGCCCTCAGGCACCAGGACCCTGCAGAAATAATTGAGTGGCCTCGCAGTGACATGAACCAGCTCCCTCAGCACTTGTGGATGCAATCTGTCAGGCTCCATGGACTTCAGTAAGTCTATTTTGTTTAAGTGCTCTCTAAAATGGCTCTCCTTCACCAAGGGTAAGTCTTTTGTGTTGCAGGCTTTCCCACTGGTCTCAGGGGACTGAGATATTATAATATTATTAATTATTTTATATATGAACAAATCTGCAAATATGCAATATTTATTTATAATAATTATCAGCTAGATCTCCAAAGCTACACAGATGCTTACTTTTTGTTAAAATTATCTGGGTTTAGGCAATATATATGACATAATCAATAATATTAGCATACCTCAGAGGAGTCTGCAAGCAGGCTTCTGGTCTATACATTTGTAATGTGATATTCCAGTGATTAAGGAGTCACCAAGAGATGGGCTGACACAAACCTGAAGGAAGCACCAGAGAATTCTGAGTAGATGAGTAGGCTGTGAGAGGTAAGACCTGAGTTTCCCTCTATTGGGAAAATAATGAGAACCATTTCAGCCATTTGGTGGAAAATGAAGTTAAATCCAGTTGGCAGCTGGTCACAAGCAGCGTTCCCCAGGGCTCAGGATTTGGGCTAGTCTTGTTCAATGTCTTTATCAATGATCTCAACCAAGGGATTGAGTGCACCCTCAGCAAATTCACAAACGACACTAAACTGAGCAGGAGTGTTGATTTGCTGAAGCGTATGGAGGTTCTGTAGAGGGATCTGGACAGGCTGGATCAATGGGCTGAGGCCGATTGTATGAGGTTAAACAAAGTCAAGTGCTGGGTCCTGCCCTCGGGTCACAACTCCATTCAACACCAAAGGCTTTGGGAAATGTGGCTGAAAACTGCCCAGCAGAAAAGGACCTGGGGATGTTGATGGACAGCTGGCTGAACATGAGCCAGCAGTGTGCCCAGGGAGCCAAGAAGGCCAACGGCATCCTGGCCTGTGTCAGAAATAGTGTGTCTAGCAGGAGCAGGGAAGTGATTGCTCTCCTGTACTTGGTGATG
>NW_009700585.1:41598-86140 GCF_000703405.1 Apaloderma vittatum | reverse complement strand
ATGATATATAATAAATGTCAATGTGTATTATATTTATATATATATAATTATATAGAATAACATACATTGATTATATACTTACGTACAATGCATATACAATATATACATACATACATATATAAAATCATTCCAAGATCACAGCTTTTTCCTAGCAACACATTTTTCCTATTTTAAAGAAATGTAATGGAAGTAGTTTTTAATACAATTAAAAAATTATCTATAGAATATTCAATATGATGCTTTTCATTTATGTCATTACTTCAAATCCAAGATGGACATCTATCTATGTCTAAGTCATTACACACAAAGACTTTGTTAGTAGCACAGTATTGATATTGTGATGTTGAACCCCTAAAAACCAAGGATTGCCAGCAGCAAGCTACTCCAAGAGTAGGCTTTATTTGCTTATACTGTAAGATGATCTTTCTGTTTCTATAGATAATCTACCATGCGAAAAAATAGGATGTGAACACATAAGCAGAAGTACAAACTTTGTACATACTTGTCCAATATCTTGGGTTGTTTTTTTTTTCTGCCTATGGCATTAAATCTAATAACGGATTTCAATATCAATAGCTGTAAGAGCATTTAAACTGCATCATGTAGTTATAAACATTACTCATTATGTCTGTAGAAAGGCAGCTGTGTTAAATTAGAAAGCATGTTAGTTACGGCATTTCCTTAAATTTTACTGCTGAAGTTTGCAAATGTAATAACACTCCTTTAACACAGATGGGCCTGTGTGTATTATTTTCTTAGTTAAAAATCAGACTCATTTGGATTTTGAAATTCTAGCACATGGAGTCATACTGATTATTTTTGCTTCTCCAGAAAAGGAGAAACTTTTGTATAGTTGTCCCTTCTCTCTGCATACCCTAATCTTGATCTCAGTATCCTAATCTTGATTTCAGTATTCCTACTACATGACTTCTACTTCTCACCTTTTGAATCCATGATTGCCCATGTATTTCTTCCCTTCCTACATCCACCTACCCCGTCTCCAGAGTAATTATAAGTTTTCAGCTGCAATTGTCATCATGTGTGACTAAGCCTCTGCTAGATCCCCACAGCATAAAACGGCTCTGTCTGAAGGAAGTTATACTCAAAGTAGAATAATGTAACTACCTGTCCTGAACTATTTTTTTTTTACCTGTTGTTGACAGATTTTCCTCATAAAATCTATTTATTTCTCTCACCCTTTAATTGTTCTGTCTCTATATAATTAAAAAAGCTCCTTTTTCCTTGTTGGCTAGAATTTTTGCACTGATATTTGCTTCACCCTAAGTGAAGGCTCTGTACTTCACTGGCATATAATGAAATTCATAGTGAATGTTTCAGGACAGAAGGAAAAACTACTCCTGTAATATGGAATCTTCCAGTCATATCTAGGTGCCCTTGTCATTATATTCAAGTCAGACAACTTTCTGATTTCCCTCTGTTCAGCCCCGCTGATGAACGCCTGTTTATGCAGACAATTCATTCAGTTTAGGTGTAGGCTTTGTGGTGTTAATCCTCTACAAAGTGAGGACTTGAAAATGAGATTTAAACTCCCCATAGCAACACCTTTCTGTCAAGAATGGTACTGCCACTTCCTCCCAGTGTTGTCTTCTCAGGGAGGTATCTAGCTTAATCTCTACCACAGTGAGAAACCAAAGGAGTCCTGTAAAGTAAATCATCTGAAATGTTTTCTGAGATCTAAGGTAGAAATCAGTTACGTAAGTCTTCAGTTACAGAGGAATAGGTGAACTAAAAAGATTTTACAAAATGGAATTTGAGAAAAGCTTTTGTAAGTAGTCTTTTTATAAATGTTAGTTTATCTTGAAACCTTAAGCTGACTTTAGCTGATATATTTGAAACATCTTTTCTCATACACTAAAAGATAGCACCAGAAAGTCCTTAATTTTTGGTTAAACTATTTGCCAGATAACAAAGGTAACGCTTGAATTTTCCTGGCATTCAGAATTGTTCCAATTTGTGAATGATTGTGTAAAATTCGATTTCCTTTTACTTCTATAAATCCATCTGGAGATTTAAGCATATGATTCAAGAGTTTGTTCAGATGCTTAAACACAAGGTACCTAATGCCGTTTTTCAGGTCATCCTGTTTCAATATGACAGCACCATGTGGTGTCTCAGCAAACACAAGACATCTCACATCTCACTATGATGAGGCTGCTGAAAGCCATCCTTGGGAAGAAAAAAAAAATTAATCTCATCTGGATGTAGACACCTACAAGACAGACTTTTACATTCCAGCTAGTCATTACAGGGTCATTTTCTAGTCAATGGAGAGCAATAAGTACTTCAAGAACCTAATTTATCTGATTGACTGTATATGTCTACTCTAGGATGAGGTGAACCATGCCCTAAAGGTATCTTTCAAATATAAAGGTATCTAACACGATTAGCTGAGATTCAGACATCCATATTGTAGACATCAGCATTTACTCAGATGAAAAGGACTCATGTGTCAGCAGAAGTGAAGGAATTTCCTGGCAAAATGAGACTGCCAGAGAAAGATGATTCTCTAAAACTGAAGTATCTAATTAACTTTTTCGGTTTGATGCATTGGCTTCAAGGTTGTCCAGTGTTTCAAAACCTGCAGCTCAAAGCTAGCATCCCTATTAACTACCTTGCAATTCCAAACTCGTGCGTGAGCTGACAGTCCAGACAACTAAACTTTCCCAACCTGAGAACGCAGCTACTCTGAAGTCAGGCACACTGAAAGATTGTGCAAATTCAAGCAATCTTCCACCCAGGATGGATGTATCTTGGAAAGCCTGCTCTTAAGCTCTGAAACAAATTGCTGACAGAAACCGATACCATCCTTGTTAACTTCAGAAGTGTTCACTGAATTCAAAAATTTGTGACGCAGCATAGAATAAAACCAACCATGAACTGAATGGCACATGGAATGGCATAGCAGGAGTTAAATGGAGGTAAATTAAATATACAACTACATTATTATCTTCCACTGGGAAGATGGAATTTACTCACTTCTTATTGTCCAGCCTTCAATTTCAAACTGAGTTTACATGTATTTATTAAATAAATTTATTTATTAATTAAATTGGTGAGTCTGATTTTTTATTATTTGCTGATTTTCTGTTAGATATGTTTAAAATAAAAATATCACTTGGGAATTTAAACACGATATCAAGGATATGAACAGGTTAGATGGGTTTTCTGTACTGCTCATGAAGAAAAGAAATTTAGGAGAAATTTATTCTCTAAAATATAATCTGTTTCATAGCCTACAAAAACAGATACATTAGAATATTTCTTATACTGTTTGTAAATTCCTGCCCAAGTTGCTCATCCAGAGGAAACAGCACAAACAGCAGATTGAAAAATTCTTTCAAAGCTGACCTTCTAGATGGTGCTCCAATGACATCCCTTATAGCACTACACTCCAAGACTGCAGTATATTTATTACAATATAATAATAAAATCAAATTCTGGTTTTCTGTGTCTAGTCAAGTTGGCTACAAAGAAATGGCTGCATTTTTAATGGTCAATTAAACACTTATGATTACATAGCCAAAGAATCACAGCTTTCCTTACAGCAGATACTTGAGGTTAGTATGACATATAAATCAGCAAACATGTTTTAGAACAAGTAAATGACTAGACATTAGTAACAAGCAGACTGAAAATATCAGGAAAGCAATTAAAAATATTTATAAACTATGTTTCATGAAACCAAAATAATGCTCATTTTTTCAGGAGATGACTATTTACTGTAAATAATACAGTTAAAAGCATACATTCATCATATCTCACATTAATTAGTTTTTTTCTTTCTGTTAAGATCTATGAAACAGTTTTAAGTACCAATGTCAACAACAGTTAACATGATTAAAAGTGCATTCCTAATAAGAATTTTATCCAAACTTGTATTAATGTTTATTTTATAATGCTTCTGTGCTGTGGAGCCATCTGTTTCTCGCTAGTTATAGTATCTGAATTCTACAATCATAGGACCCGAGGGAGATTTTCACCTATTTTTTTCCTCACGGTATAGCAAGTATTCACTACTTCATTCAAAAGAAATATGTAACTGAAGTTAAGAACTTGTAGTCAACAGAAAAGTATTTTCAAACTTTTAAAACTGAAACTTCTTGACAAGTCCTCTAATTGTATTCGTACAATTGCTGGCTGAATTTGAAATTGTTGATTTCCTTCCATTATTCTAGGAAGAAGGAAAGAGACACTAGCAGTCAAAATCAGTCATGTTTCTGTATTTATGTTAAAAATTACACTAGTTTTGTAAATAAGCTTTCTTTAAACATATGACTTTCAAATCACCTTTTGAGGAATATTAAAATCAATTTAACAGTAAGTAAATTCTCATTTGAAAAAAGAAATCAATCAGCTGTCATTTTTGATTGATTATTGCGGAATAAAGTGGTGTTTAATCTATAAATTTATTGCACATTATTCTACAACTATAAAAACAGCATGTGAATTAGGTATGACATGTCTCATAGTAAATGGATAGAAAATTTAATTTCTCCTTTGAAGTCTTGGTGGTATCATGTG
Organism: Apaloderma vittatum; assembly: GCF_000703405.1. Classification (NCBI taxonomy): domain Eukaryota; kingdom Metazoa; phylum Chordata; class Aves; order Trogoniformes; family Trogonidae; genus Apaloderma; species Apaloderma vittatum. Next base: position 81,598 of record NW_009700585.1, on the reverse strand, counting down.
ATCATCTGCTCTTGATTTGCTAGGTCATTCCTGTTAAGTACAAAACTATATTACTTTCTAATAAAGGTCAGATTTTTAAGTAATAAGAACTACAAAATTTCACGTTAGAGAATATATGGTACATAGAGTTAAGGATGTGTTTTACAGGTTTTGCCAATGGGGATTCTGCATAAAAGGTAAGTCAGTCTTAGGTGATATTGGAGCACACTATAAAATATACATATATATTTTAATCAGTTTGAGACAGAATAGGGTTATGTATTACATATTACACTGAAAATTTTGTCTAGATTGGAGAAAATATATAGTCCTCTCTATTCAGTAGTTCATAATATGTTATGAACATGGATGAGGGTTTTAGTTAAGAACTAGAAGACTTTATGTCTCGGGCAAAATGCTTACTAAAATTTTGGAAGGAAGAAAAAAAAGAATCAGAATTGAGGTATTAAATCCATCTGATCTCTCTACTACAAATACAGTAAAAAATCAGAGTACAGTAGAATCACTGTGTCCTTAGTGTTTAAAATAAGGTTACACTAGGAGACATATTATCACATACACATTATGTAAGTGATGGTGATATCTATGTGATAAATTAAAGAGCTCAATGACAAATTGCATTCATTGTGCACTTTAGATCATCTCACCTGCAGTCTCTCTACTAATTGATTGCCACTGGGACTACTTCTACTACTTTCAGATGCAAATAGTTGAAGTCAGACAATGGCCATATTTAGCCTGACTTGCATGGGAATAGAAGAGAACATTCATCACTTGCTGGGCAGCTGCCTCTGCATGGCTGGTGGAGAGGAAAAATAAGGTTGGTAGTTCACATCTACCCATAGGTACGGGACTTTGTAGAACACCTGCTCGTATTCTGTTGGGATTTCCCTGGTTGGAAAACTGCTGAGTTTGAAACAGACTGGATCCCATGTTTTCAGTTATGAAGGGTGCAGTGAAGAAGGGCTGCGTGCAGGCTAGGTCCAGGGTTAACCAGATGTCTCAGTCACCCAAAAGCATAAGTACATATATTATTATCAGAATAAAAAATACTGTATAATATAGTCAAAGCACAAAGCAAAATTCATCTCTCAGGTGAAGGGCACTATGTGAACTTTATTTAAAAATAAGAGCAAAATGGAAGTGGCATAGGGGGGAGAATGGTCTTGAGAAACCTGTCCTGAAAACGAATTTGATCTTGCTTTGAGATCTCCAAAGGTCTCCCAACTTAAACTAGCCTGATGCCATAGAAGTAATAAGTAGTAATGTTTTCCATAGATTCCAACAAGAATCCCTTTTCTTAGTCATCTCTTCAGTTTTTTATTCCTTTCGGGTTTTGGGAATAAAAGATTTCCGGTGTGATTTACCACTACTACTACTACTGCTACTTATTATTATTATTATTATTCATTTTATTATTATTAAAATGCTGCTTAATATAACAGGAAAGTCTTGTGACTTTTTTTGAGAAAAAAGAAAACTGTCATGCTTCTACGAATCTCAGACCTCCCTTTCCCTGGCAGGCTTCCAAGACCTTTCTTATTTTATGCAGTCTTTGGGGTAAAAGGGAGGCTGCCAGTTGCTGATTAAAGTCTCCCTTGGCTGTTGTCCTGGCTGGCAGACTATCTTCCTTTTTTTTTCCTACTGGTTATTTAATATACTTTACTCTAAAATTAGCCCACAGGGGCTTGCTAAAGGCAGACACTCCTCTCACCCCCTTTTGGCTGTATGCAGTCATACAAATGGTGCAAGATTACAAACTGAGATATGCAGAATACTTTGCTGGAAAGCTCTGCACAGGAATTCCTACTGAAGGTTTAATTCTGAAGCTGTCTTTTCAGACATATTCAGTGCTGCTAAAATGAAGGAGAATACAGCAAAAAGGTATTGAACTAATTCTTGTAAAAATATTGAGTATTTAAACTTAATATTAAAACACAAGAATAGAAAAAAATTGAAAGAAATATGCTACCAGAAGAAAAGATTATAGCATTGATGTGCCATTGCAAACTGGTTGAGAGTGTTTGCCTAATGCTGTATCTTTCTTCAAATGCTCATCTCATTCAGGAAGTTCATGACAATAGTAAATTACTAATCTGTATAATCCTTACCATTACAACTGTTAGTAGCGTAGGCAGAGAGACACTTCCTGATTTCACTTTTTGTCATAATCTCAAATGCTCCCAAATCAAACTGCAGAGTTCAAGTTATTCTTAGATATGTAAGTCAGACATTGTGTAGAAATTTTGATTTCCATATAAGCCAAGAGAAAGTCTCAATTAGCCAGAACAGAAGGTTTTACTTTCCAGAGTTTCCCCAAATGAGTGAAGGATTCAGATCAGAATCCTGCTATGGCCAGATATGGTTCCAATAAGAACTAAGTCATCTCTTGTTAGTGGTGCCTCCTGCAGACCCCAGTACTCTGTGATTTCTAAGCATGCATCTCACTTTGGCTTTGAGTCCTGCCTGTGTCTTAGAATGTGTTTCAAGAGCATGAAAGAGGAAGATGCATGGTTAAGAGATATTATTTAATCGTTTTTGGTTCATTTCATGGCATCGTGGTGCAGGACTGTCTGACCAAGTGCAAGAATAATCGATAAAGATGACTATATTCCCTAGAAGTTTTATAAACTGTAATAAAAAGCTGTGCTATAAATCCAAAATGACCTGCAAAACTCAAGGGAAAAGTGAATATGATCTCTTCCCAGTTATTCTAGCAGAGACAATATAATTTTTGAACTTCATGACAGCTCTATTGCTTTTTGTGCCATGATTTGGCAGTGTGTTATGGGTACCTTCATCCAGAAATGCTCTTTCATCCAAGACTGCAAAGTCAAGACTTTTCTTGTCATCCTTTTATGACATTGTAACTTGAAAAAGATCCAACACTAAATACAACAGAGAAAATGAACTAAAAAATCAGCACTATCTGAAGTGCATTTAATTCTCAGTGACTGAGTAACACACTAGTCATTATGCCAAGGGCAATACTTCTATATATATTTGTTTTCATGAAAATAGTTACGTACAGACCATATTTTACATTTTTGAAAAGAAATATAACACATTAGAATAGTTTATTTGAAGGATATCTCAGGTTACAGAAATAGATTAAGTGTATAGAATTACAAAGAGAAGGGAGTGAAGCTTTTTGTAATGTTATATTCAGGATTCATCACACTTGAAATATATATATATATACCTGAAATGTAACATCAAGGTCTAAGCTAGCTACCAGTGTCTGCTTTAGAGGTAGTAGAGAGAAATAGTGCTTTCAGAAAGCAATTCATCTGATCTTTCCTAGATGCCTCTCTTATGAGGTGCCTATTGCTTTCCACTGAGTATACAGCATAAGATAACTAGCCTATATTTATATATCTATATCATGGTTATGTATGACAGATGAATTCACCTATACCATTTAAGTACACACATAAGACAAATATGAGACAGGAAGACAGCTTCTGCCCCAAAGAAACTGCAACCTCAAAATTATAAAAAAAAACCCAAAAACAAACAACACACTCCTAAATATCAAAGAATCATATAATCATAGAACTGTCAGGATTGTCAGGGATCTTAAAGATCATCTAGTTCCAACCCCCCTGTCATGGGTAGGAATATCTCCCACTAGATCAGGCTGCTCAGAGCCCCCTCCAGCCTGGCCGTAAACACTTCCAGGGATGGGGCTTCCACCACCTCTCTGGGCAACCTGGGCCAGGGTCTCACCACCCTCATGGTGAAGAACTTCTTCCTAATGTCCAATCTGAACCTATCCATCTCTAGCTTTAATCCATTCCCCCTAGTTCTATCACTACTCGACATCTTAAAAAAACCCTCAGCAGTTTTCTTGTAGGCCCCCTTGAGATACTGGAAGGCCACAATAAGGTGTCCTCAGAGCCTTCTTTTCTGAAGACTGAACAGCCCCGACTCTCTCAGTTTGTCTTCATAGGAGAGGTGCTCCAGCCCTCTGATCATCCTCATGGCCCTTCTCCGGACATGCTCCAGCACGTCCAGATCTTTCTTGTGCTGTTTGCTCCAGAACTGGATGCAGTACTCCAGGTGAGGTCTCATAAGAGTGAAGTAGAGGGGGAGAATTATCTCCTTCAACCTGCTGGCCACATATCTCTTGATGCAGCCCAGGACACGATTGGCTTTCTGGGCTGCAAGTGTGCACTGACGGCTCATGTTGAGCTTCTCGTTCACTAGAACCTCCAAGTCCTCTCCTTCAGGGCTGCTCTCAAGCCACTCGCTGCCCAGCCAAACTCCCCCAAAACAACCAACCAAACAAACACATAAAAAACACCCCACCAGAGTAGTGTCATCCTTAGTGGTTGCCTCCACATAGTGCAGTTTCACTGATGGCATATGTAGCTCTAATTAAAGAGATTTCCAGGAAGGTAGTGCTGCAGATTTGCAGGTGTTTACAGCAAAAGTATCAGAGCAGGAATTAGGAAAGATCATCTGAGCATTCAATAAATTAATTCAGACGTGTGGCTGCATGAAAATGGTCTTGTCTCAGAACTAGTACGTAGATACATCAAATGTAAGTATATGGAATGAGGTTCAGATCAAAGATAACATTCATTTTCTGGACCTGAAACATTTTGACAGCTAAAACAGGGCAGAAGGGAGATCTGAAAGGAGACAATAAGACTTCTCTTCCAGACACATTGAACCTGAGCTTCTGCTGAAGTTGCTATTAGGAGATGTTAGAATTATAAACTCCAAACTTACAGATCCAAGATGAAAGCCCTGATGAATATCACAATTGTATAATGAAGTTTAATCACTAGTTATTCAAAGTAATTATAATAGCAAAATTTAGTTATTCATGTTTTCATGCTTGGTTAAAGTTAGAAATGTTAAGTACACAGTTAAACTTCACATCAAATGGTAGATTATTTATGAAATCTTCATGAAAACTTTTTTTGCTTTATTAAGCTGAGGAAATAAAAACCCAGACAATAAACATGATGTATGTTTTAGTTATCAACACGCTTACAGAGAAAAAAAATAACTGAATTTCTAAAGTATCACTGTCTTGACCTTATTCAGTCATAGTAAATATTACTCTTCCAAAAAGTGAATTGCTTCCATAGGATTCCTGGAAGAATAACATGAAGAATGGTGACAAAGTTAGGCTCTGTGTGAAGATACTGCCTTAATCAAATTCCGAGTAAAAAAATACAAGTTTCATTATACACATTTTCACAGAGAGGAAAGAAGATTTAGTCTATCTAACTAGTACAGAAGTGTACCCACAAAAATTAAGCATGGCAAAATGAGTTGATGCACATTTATGGTGTTTTGTATGTTTCGTTTAGAAAGTATACTATGCAGAACAATTAACTTAAAAGGATCAAGTACATGTGGGAAGGAAGATTATCAGAGGAGACTGCAACTAAGGAAATGTTTTGCAGATGTACTGCATTTAAATTAATAAAATCTCATTAGGTTTTATGTTTGCCAATAACGGCTGAAAAACTTACCATACATTGTAGGAACAATTACCCAAATCTTCACTGTCTCATTAGGTTTGTCATACTGTTTTCATTATAATACATTAGAACTTGCAAGTGAGCCTTCAGTAATGACATATTGTTCCAATTCTCCTTTCAGCAGGCTCTAAGATATTTTAGTATTTGTGTTATAAGCCAGCAGGTGTCTTCACTTTGGTTTTTTCTGAATCAGTTTTATACACAGACCTCCAGACATAGAATGGAATGTAAAAGGGCTTTCAACAACCACATAAAAATGAGTCTGATTAGAGTAGAGCAATACACACTATTTTTACGTTTTTATGATAATTCAAGGTACTAAAAATGTGCATCTTTAGAGTGTACATCTATTCCTGTAAGTCCTGTTAGTGAAAGCTGTATTAATGTAGATAAACCATGTGATATATAAAGTTTGCAAATTTGCATAACAAATAGAAGGCATAAAGCTGATTTGAATATCTAAGGCATTATAAACTTCAATGAGAGCAACCAACACCGAGCTTGTAAAGCACTTGCATTCCAAAGAGCAAGGTTTAAAAAATATGATTTTTAAAACACTTTGAAGCTTCCTTCTTCATGTCTTAAGAAACAAGGTTAAAATAAATATTGGATTTAAGTGAGGAGGGGAAAAGATTTAGAAACAATTTGAAAAAGAAACCACGTATATTTATATCTATTTCACATTTATACCTATATCACATTACTTTCAAAAAACAAAGGTCGTTTTGGATTCTATTAATGGAAAAATGAAATTCCAGTAAAAAAAAAGTCCTCTTAGATCTACACGAATATTTTTATACATTTTAACTGCATAATGAAACAAAATGCTAAATATCACATTAAGATAGGTTACAGATATCCTGAAAATTGACAAGAATACTTACACCACGAGAACAGCTGTATTGTCAATTGCTTCAGAATGAAACTGTTTTATGTGATAACCTCAGGCTGAACACAGTGTCAACAAATACAAGCTTTACATTCAAATTGTTGAAAAATAAAAATGTACTTTTCTTTAGAGTTGCACTTTCTAATAATTTTAATTGTTCTTTCTCTAAATGTTTTAAACATTCATAGAAATGGAGAAAAGTGAAAGAAGAATCTGAGAAAATAGGGAAGAATGAAGGAAGAAAAAAATAAGTCTAATTGCCTACAGCTGGTACTGAAGGACATCTTCTCCAATCCTGTCTCTCTCATGGAAGACTGTGAAGGAAACAGACAAGTGACACACTCTCACTATCATTTTTACATGAAACAGACTAATAATTAATTTTAACTAGATAAAGGCTTGTTAAAAGTACTAAAATTAAAATTGAATTCTTATCTTGATTCAATAAATAATAATAGTTTCAAGCGATTTCTGAAAATTTCTAGACAATATATTAAATCATAGCCATCTCTGTGTAATCAAAACAGCTGTTGTCAGGGCAGGAAATTAATAGGGGCTACAAAATGGTCTCTGATCCACTGTTTCTTTAGTCTTTCCCACAGCCTTGCTACAGCTGCTGTCACCACAGAACAGAATGACAGTTATAGTTGTGATAAAAATTGTTAATATTAATTGCTTGAAACAGCAAATTTTCATCAGCTTTCCATTAGCATGAAACAGCAGGAGATTCCTCTTAGCAAACATCAGGAACAGTATAAACATCTCTAATGAACTACCTATTAGAGACAGAAATATGTATACAGGAAAATTAAATGAACCAATCTCTAGAAGTACCTATTTTTCCTCTAGAGAGAAACTATGGTGACTATCTGTGAATTCTAGGCACAGTTATAGACCAAAATATTCACATCATGCACTCATGAACATAGTGGGGAGTGGAGGCAGGAGAAACAGAAATAAACTTCAACAACACATAAGGAAATGAGAAAATGTCCAAAAAGTTCACAAGAAACCGTAAGGAATCTGGAAAATAAATACCAGAACAGTTTTTCCGAAGACCTAAATATAAAAATATCCTGAAAAGCATATTGCTTTCTTCAAAAGTTAGCCTGATAAATGCTAAAGAAAATCTCAGTGTATCTGAAATCTGTTCTCTTCACTGTAACAGAAAACACTTTATTTGATTTACAGTAAATATACACCTTTTATTTATTAAGCAGATTTGAAAGCCCAAGAAAGGCAAGCATAGAATTGTTATACTGCTGCAACAAATATAACCAAGAATTATTCTGATGTCAAACAGGGGATGCTTTCATGGGACCTTTCCTTGACTCAAATACAGGATAACTTTTTCCAGACAACTCGGTGGGACCTTTCCAGCACTACTCTTGAGCTACAGCGTCATGGACTTTATAACAACTTTACACCTGGACAGCTTGCTCTCTTACCCCTTATTACTTCGTTTTATCTTTTGCCTGATGGTCACCCCTGCTGTTACTTATTACTGTACTGGTACCCTTGGGTTTCCTCTTTTTAAGATACCGGTTTTCTTAATTAATGTATTTCTTGCTGTTCTATTTTTTCCTTACTTTTAATTTGTCCATGAACTTTAATTAAGCTCCTTCATCATGGCTCACAGGTTTGGCAAGCTTCGTAAGTACATATATATGCTCACCCAGCAAGATGACCCAAGTTTTCTAACTCTATAAAAATTCTATTACTTCAGTTCATGTCTTGCCTAAGAGAGTTAATGATAAAAATCAGATAAATAGATTGACTCAGATTCACTGCTTTTAGCATAGAAAGTTATTATTTCTCTTTTTTTTAACAAAGAAAATATACTGTGTATAAATAATTTAGAAGAAACTTACTTCTGCATATTGAAATATTTGTTTAATACTCTGAAGCAAGAATTCTAATTCTTCTCTGAAAGGGTCAGTTAATAGTAGAGTGCATATACTCACATCTGTCTATTTCACCCTTTGATATTATTTGTTTTTCACATACCTATCCATACTTAGGTTATTTACACGTAAATAAAACCCCTCTGAAATGTATCACAAATATATTATGATAAAAAATAAATGAATCTGGGTGATCCTATAAATATCTACTTGAATTTTCCATGTTCCCTTCTATTTTACCAGCTGCACTTCATGCTTGGCATATTAACAAATCTAACTGTGAACCGTGAGCACACTTTATTTTCTCATCTCCCTTGCTTTAGATTATCTTGTACAAAACTTGAGAAATATTCTCATTGATGCTAATATTTCATGTTAGTTAGTATTATATATTAAGCAAGTCTATCAATTGGCCTGAGAGACCTGCATGCTAGATTCTCTTCTAGTTCGTGATATTACTGATATTTTTCCCTATGTAAATTTTTCTAGTCTCCTAGAAACCTAAGAGGTTACAAAAACTAATAATGCAACCCAAATCTTGATTAGAGCAAATCAAACTTCTGGATCTTTTTACCCTTGTTTCTTAGTAGAGCATTGTGGCCTGAAGGATGGGACTTAGCAGGAACAAGAGCAACTTGAAGCATTGGAACACATAGCAACCCCAATTTTAGTCCTTATTGTTTCTCTGCATACATCTGTGATGAGACACGGCACAGATAACTTTTCTTCTCCATCAGGGAAAGCAGTTATTCGTATGTGGGAAAAGTGATTACCTTAACATTCCCATTTCTATTGGCTTGAACTTAATCATATAAAAAAAGATGCTGAAGTTCCAAAAGCTCTTCTGGAGTAAAGATAACAGGCTGGATTTAAATGGCCCATTCTTGGTACCTGATTCATTAAATCAGATTTAGTCCTGTTTAGACATCCACCATTTGGCATGTTACATGATGTTTCTCCAATTCATGGAACACAACTACTTTGCTCTTAGCCATCAACTGCTTTAGCTCAAGGAGTTTGTGCTGAAGTACTAGAAGAGCTACATTCAAGACTGTTGCTAGTCAAGTAACTGTGATACAATCATGTAGTAAAACACCGATGCACCTGCTAAAAATCCCATAGAAATGACATTAAAAGATGTCACTTGAAGTTCCAAAATCAAACATTTAAAAGCTACTAATCACCAGAATTACAGTTGATCAAGAAATTTTTATTCTGCCTCATGAGTTTATTCATCATGAGATGCTTCTCTTGGTATGATTGCAATGGAAAACTATACCATAACGCATATACCCTGTGTGGCAGATTAAAAGTTGCAACAGTCAACTGAATTCTTTTCTGTTTGCTTATGCTTGAAGATGGCATACAGTTACTAAGGTTTACTCTGCAATCTTGTCATCTTTTGAACATAGACTTTCTTGGGATGAAATTGTAATTAATGCAGGATGTACCTGTGTAAGTTACACCTACACTGTGTACACACACAATCACATTTTGCAACTCTTAGGAGAACATTGGACATTGATTATATGAAGCTGCTTGAGCAAGAGCTTTAAACTTATTAGATTGTCTCTCTGAACCTTCAGCAACGCACCCTAAAAGTAAGAGCCCTGAGATACATATTGTCCTGTCTAGTTCACATATTCCTTCTTCAGAGAAAGAGATGAAATGTAACTTCTTTATTCCTGTGTCAATAAATGTTTTAAATCGTGTGGATCTTTTGAAATGTACTTCTTACCAGTGCCACAATCTAATCATAAGCTCTTGCCCTTTGAAATGTAGGACAAATGACCACAACCAGAGATATAATGAAAATGAGAAAGGCAGGAAATTTCAGATAATACAAGAATGATTTTTCTGCGTGCTAGAGAGGTTTTTTTACTGCTTTCATTATATACTGACACTTGTAATTTTTTTAAATTGTATTACTGAACTAGAAAAAAACAACATAGGATAACTAGGAACTGCTAAGTAGATTACTCCATCTCAGATCACATGCTGATAGAGTCTCCATCACAACAATAAAACAACAGTAAGAATAACTACTTGTGTAATTTCATGCAAGCTTTGGCTTTATTTTCCAACATACTGAAATATTTATAATTGTGGTGAGGGAAAATTCTATTTACTTGCACAGAGCCTTAAAAAAACTGAAATTACCGGTCATGATTATTTTTTCATTTACTTCTTTGTAAATCATGAATTATTCCACTGAGGTTATTCTTCAGCAATTAGTTGATGTAGCTAAATTCATGTAGTAGTGTACAGTGAGTGCTAATGAAAAGAGTCAACCCAGTATTCTAAAAAAAGATTTTACTACATTTAAAGGTACAGTGTAATCTCCATATTAAAACTTCCATAATATGCCAGTCTGATCTTGAACTGTAGCCTAAAATATATTACAGCCAGAATAAATAATAATAAAAAAGAAAAGGATAAGTCCGCCCAGATTTACAGTGCATTGATATAGGATTTTAGATTTCAAAGTTTCTGAGTCATAAATTCATGCTGCTGAAAGAATTAAGACAATTTCTCAGTTGCAGACCACTATCTACGTCTCATGAAAGCCACTAAGAACCAGTGGGTAGTTTGCATCTTTAAAACCTCACCCTTTTAAGAACAGATCTTGTGAACTTCTAAAGTTTCTTAGTCCTTGACTTAATTAAATTGAAGAGAAATAGAAATATTTTCTTGGCTACACAGAGAACAGTAAGTCAGAGTATTTGTATCAATCTTACCTTTCTGTATTTATTTCCAGTTTTCATGCATCATTGGTGAAGTATAAGAAACATTCCTAAAATCTGGATACAAATCTCTAGAACTGAAAAAGGGCTGAATTAATGATAGTGCTCATGGCTTGTAGTGAGTTACAATCTTTGGAGGCTATGGAAGAGAACTGTGACATAACTTATTATGGCTTCTGGTACTAATAACTTATGAGGAACTTGCATGAGATAAACCCCATGACTTACTATAGTCTAGATCATCTCTCCATTATAACTAGAGACATATGAAATAGATAAAATTCAGCCCAAATCCCTGAAACTGAGCAGATCAGTGTATTTGATGATTCTGTTGGGGTTGTTAATTATTATTTTAATTTGCTATTCCTGTTTTCCTTTAACTTCTGTAGTGTTATTCTTATAACACTACACTTATATGTGTAATATATATGTATATGTTATAACACTTATAACATTTTTATTCTTATTCTTTACTAATTTGCCTTATGTATTTTCTAGTTGTTGTAAACAAATACTAAGACAAACTTCCACATATCAGTCAGGTAGAACCTTGGACATCCCATTTCCATCAGTAAAATTTATTAACTCAGTCTAAAGCAAATGAAACAGACTAAGATCTCTACTCACATAGAGTGAGGCTGATCTTTCAAAAGCTTAAACTTAGTCCTGTGCTAGGAGGAGACCAGGGACAGTCACAATTCTTTTTATGCTTTCCCTTTTCTGTAGGGGAAAATAATTTTACTGCTGCCTTTCATAATACACAGCTTATCTTCCCCATTCTGAATGTCCCTATTTAGTACATTATATATTACATATTTGATATATTATAGAAGAGAGAATTAAGGTTCTGTATAGGCTTTATGCATGTCCTTTCAATATCCCCTAGAACTGCTTGCTTCAGGGGAAAATGTAACATTTGTCACTCCTTGTTCTTCTCCATGTTTTAAGGTTCATCATTCTGGTACTGAAGGACAGAAGCTGCATGGTTCTTCATTGATTCCTGTAGTTTCAGTTAAAATCAGTCACAGTTTAACTTGTAATGTACAATTGCACAATACAAAACCAACTATTACAATGTAATTCAGGATATTTTCACAACACACTAAAAGGTAAAAATCCTAGAACAAATTCATAATAGATGAACACTATTTGAAGGCAAAGATCAGAGTTATAAATAATGCTGAAAAAAATGTTGTGAGGTAACCTCATGACAATTTTCTGCTACAACATTGAAAGGATTTTACAGGAGGTGTTTTGTCAAGACAGATAAGAACACAACCAGATGTATGACTTCAGCAGTCTGGTTTACGAAGAAAAGAAGAAAAAGAGAATCCTTCTGCTAACGGATAATTGGTATGCAATAAAAAATTCAGCCAGCAGACAACAGTGAGAAAGATGCTTCACAGTGGGCTTTATAGGGATGCAGAGATTCACACTAGCAAAGACTCTGTCCATGTAGTTCTAAAAGAATAAAACCACAGAAAATGGAAATACAATACCTCCCTTCTCTCTGCATCTGCCTAAGACAAGCTTAATGTGTTCAAGCATTCAGTTTGAAATATTTTGAGAATAGAGATGTACTCATCAAGTGGGAGGAGGACAGACTTGCTGAACATTTCAGTCTCTGTACGAGCTTTTTGTTTCAATGACTGGTTGTCATTCTGGGTCATTGCTGTTAAAGATGCCACTAGAAGGGAGTGAAAGATTCACCCTAGGTTAGGCAGTGTCTACTCATTATGAATTCTGCTCTCAGATTAATGCAGGTGGCATGAAAGTGTATAGGCAGCACACACTGGTGCCTAAACAAAGGATCATTTTTGTTTGGTGTCTTACCAGACTTTATAAAGTAACATTATGCCATATAATGTACTATATGAAGAACATACATGGAGAAATTATTTACAATTTTCAACAGATACTGAAATAGCTAATCTAATTGAATCTTTGGTGCTGCAAAATGTCAGTTCAAATACCATAAAACATTACTGCTGACTTTTCTATAACAGGCTTGCTCTGGTTTTACTGTCTCATAGTATGCAGTAACATCAACTGTACTATAACATGCTAGATATTTTAATACGTATATAAAGCTCTCCACTGAGAGGTTTTGCTCAGACAAGTCTTAAAAACCAACAGGTTTCCTAGGCAAGTGGCTTGTATCTCACATCCTCTTACCCAAAAAACTACAACAGCAACAAAGCCTTAGAGACTACAAAAATTTGGATTCCCATCACTGTCATCTCTGTCTTTGCCATCCTTTCATTGAGATTTGCCTGTCACATCTTATTCTGTTTTTGACTGTAAGGCCTAGATCCATAAAGAGAATGGCTACGTATTTTGCATTCCAGGTGCCACTGGGTAAAACATGTAAACAGCATTAGAATTGTGATAGGATTTACAGATCAAGACCCAAATTTCTGATCATCCTACCATGAATGTCCTCTCACTAAGCCAGAAAGCTTACTTGCTCTAATCTCTTGCTTTTTGTAGAGTGAATATTGACATCTTACCTACACAGCTAGTGAAAGGAAAGTGGAGAACATTCCTTCATTTGATTCAATTCACCTCTGTTTCTAATCTGACAGTCAATGTACTGCCTTTGGAGATATCCAGTTTAAACTCAAATCTGCACTGATCAGGGACAGAACTGCACTTGTCACATTTTGTTGAGCGCTTTTAATGCTGCCGCATTGCTAAAAGTTGAAATATATTATTCCTATGGCATGAATTTCTCTAATACAGCTTTTGACTTTTCTGCCTCTAAGTTAGTCTAAGATGCTTTTATAGACAGACAGCAGAAACAGCCAATTCTTGGGTCAATTAAGCTGACACATTTTAGGTGTTTATATTGGTTTGAGATAAATCACACCTTAACGGTATATCTTCCTCCTCACTGACTACAAACAGAAGATTTAACATAAATGATTGAGATGTTGGTGCCCAGAGGTTAAGCTCCCATCTTTGATTGGATAAAATCTACTTCAGCAGATCTTGGAAGAGATAAGCCAGTGCCCATTTTCTGGTGTATGACTTAGCTGCCAAAGTTTTCAGTTTCAGTCCTAGTCTTAGACTAACAAAATAATGAAGAGTTGCCACTCTGTTTTGGTCTTATTTTAGGACATTTTTTATTAGCTTTCAGGCAACCAGGAAGAAGAATTCTCTTATTTATATCTATAGCATTCAATTTAAAAGTTTCCATTTTTAAAGTGGAATATTTGGGATATTCCTAAAGAGCAAATATTAATGACAATCCTTAATCATTTGTTGACTATAAAAGGAAACCTGTTGTGATGTCAGCATCTGTGTTTGCTCAGGTGCATGATTAAAATATCTAGGGCAAAAATGGTTCAATGTTCTTGTAATAAATAGACATTTCCACTTTTACAGACTACACTTTGAATTTGGATTTGGTTTTGTCTTTCTCTTCCCCGTGTAACAACTTGTGCTTCTCTTTTGCTTGGCCAACTCTTTCTGTTTGGTTTTGTTTGTTGTTGGGGTTTTTTTATGTGGTAACAAAAGAAAAGTAAACCCAGAACTATTAAGTTTATGAGTAATTACATATATGAGCTCATCTCTAGTCATTTCTTTCTTTGGGCACCTATGGATTTATGGTGCAGTTCTTTTTGTAATCTGAAAATTTTACAGGATCTAGTAAAACAGTGGGAGGAAGTGAATCCACTTACTTTAAATTCTTTGAAATATAAAATAATAGATGACTCCTTCTTGCATCTTTTCCTGTTAAAGCAGTCAACAGAGTTTCAAAAACATGTTGACGCTTCAACATAATGGCAGGGTCTATCATGATTCTGAAAGATGTCTAAACAAGTCAGGCACACAACTCTGATTAAAACTAGCATTCTCAGTTGCAGTTAGGCAATTATTCTATTTCAGTGTTTTTATAATTGTTCTTTATGTATCTTCCAAAGTCCAATCTCAAGCTTATAGAGGAGCCTCATGCAAACATTTAAAAATGCAATAGATAATTTTGAAAATCAGTTTTATTTCGAGAGGAAAAATTTCACTCAAGAAAGTTTAGATCCATAGATGAGAGCTAAAATAACATGTTTAAGTCCGCAATCCCAGAATACTAAAGTATTTTTTCAAAGATCTTGTAGGAATTTGACTAATTACTCAAGTAATAGAGTTAATTAACATAAAATGAAGAAAAATTACTTTGTGAAATAAATGTATAACATAAAATTTATGTGAAAAATCCTATCAGAAAAAAAACCCACACAATTTGAATCTTTCTATAACTTCAAGTTAGAAGTAAAAATTACAAACAGGTGATAAATTAGGCAAGACTTTCAGGAAGTGAGATTTGTTTTTCACATGTAAGTGGAAAACTGAACATGAGCAGGAGTTTGCTATCTTTTCAAGACATAGCTCTTCTTTTATTACCTAAAGTCTACTTACTAAATGCTATTGTAACTTTATTGCAAATATCTCAAGTGAATAAATTTATTTCTAAACATTATCTATAGAATGACTAGATGTAACATTACTCTGTAATTATCTGAAAAGTGTCATCTTATTCCGTGGCCAGTACTTGTTCTGAAAGTGAACAATTTTTTTCTTCTGTGTTTGTTGTCTGTAGCATTTTATATTTTTTTCTTCTTCCTTTTTTTTCCCTTATAGCCAAGAAGTGTTTAGAATTTGACTGTATGCCAGTCTTTTTCAAACAAAAAGATTGAATTTCGTGCTATCCCTGTAGCTTCCCTGTTTTATCAAAAACTTACCAGTTGTAGAAAATACAAGATAAAGACTTGGTTGTAAATGCTGATGATCCTCAAGAACATGACTATATGCTCAAACAGTTGAAAAACATTTTTTAAAATTTTAAAGATATTTCTGATATGAATGTAGACCAACCCACTTAAACACTTTAAAGTGTGAGAAATGAGCACCAAGATGAACACATATCTCACCACTTCTTAGCACTGCATTGAATCGGACCCAAAGGTATAATAGTCTGATTTGATGTCCATGTAGAGGCCATGCTATCTACCATTGGTCCATATCTGAAGCTGCACAAAAGGAAATAAGCTTTGTACCTCTTTATATTCTTATCATTCTCCCCATGAATCTGTGCTAAGGCCAAGCAACAGAGGGAGAAGTTAAAATCCCCTTTACTTAGATAGTGGTGGATTCACATCAGTGTCAATGAGGGGCAAAGGCTCACAAGCATCTCCACGACTTTGATGGTGCATCCCCATCTGCTGTAATAGCCAGGAAGTTATTGGCAGTCATGGCATCTTGTTCTAAACAAAGCAATTATTTGAAAATATGAATAAGTCTCATCAGAATTGAAGTAACTCATTTCAGAGCATGTATGATCAAATAGTAGTGGAGTCTGTATTGTTATTGTGCAAGATTTCTATTAGGATTTGTAAGAAGATCTTAATGTCTTAGGTTGTCTCAAGAGGACTTATTTAGGTTTATAAGAGAGATTGTTGAAATACTTGAGTCTCATTGGTGTTCAATGCTTTCTAGTTTAGGAGGACCTTATATATCTTGGTGTTCTAAGATAACACTTTGAGGGAGATTACCTTTTTGCTTTCATATCAATTATGATAGCTCCCACTAGTTGTTAGGAATCAACATTAGAGAGGGAAAAAGGAAGAAATGAAAAAATTGAAAGCACAATTGTCTAAAGTACGTGTTTTAAAAAGAAATCAGGAAATTAATACATACAATTTTTAATTTCCCATAAGAATGTTATAGAATACTTTCTTCAACATGAAATACTCAGAAACAAGTTAAAAAAAATAATTTATTCTGCTAAAGTCTATATTTGTTGAAATTAATTGTCCATTGACAAATGTTGTTTTAATAGTGCTGCATGATTATTTGACAAGGTGAAGATACAATGATACAAAATGTTTTATAATGAAAACTCAGATTAAAAATTCTGTCATCCTTGATAAGTTATTTCTGAACTAAGCATAACTGTTGCTACTCTGACCCGGTGAGGTCGCCTCTGGAATATTGCGTCCAACTCTGAGCCCCTCAGTTCAAGACGGACAGGGAATTGCTTGAGAGAGTCCAGCGCAGAGCCACAAAGATGATGAAGGGAGTGGAACATCTCCCTTATGAGGAAAGGCTGAAGGAGGTCGGTTTCTTTAGCTTGGAGAAGACTGAGGGATGACCTCATGAATATTTACAAATATGTACAGGGTGAGCGTCAGGAGGATGGAACCAGGCTCTTCTCAGTGATGTCCAACGATAGAACAAGGGGCAATAGGTGCAAGCTGGAGCATAGGAGATTCCACAAAAAACATTAGGGAAAATCTTTTTTACTCTGAGCATGAGGGAGCACTGGAACAGGCTGCCCAGAGAAGTTGTGGAGTCTCCTTCTTTGGAGACACTCAAAACCTGCCTGGAAGTGTTTTTGTGTGACCTGCTCTTGGAATCAAACTCAAAAACTTTGAGTGGTTTTTATCAGTCAACGTAGCTCTACTCCAAATTCCTTTTCTTAACAAGACTCCAGGTATGATAACACCTGACTCTGATTAGCTTTTTTGGGTTAACTCAAGTATTTATTTACTTTTTCCACCAGCATTTTGAATTCTGAATGTCTGTTCAATAAAGACATGGAGGATCAGAATCTTTTTTGTGTTATTATGTTAGGCACATTTGTCAATACTCTTGAATTAGATGATGTTTAGATGACATTTTTTGACAAATTAATCATAGAATCATAGAATCATAGAATCATAGAATCATAGAATCATAGAATCATAATCATAGAATGGCCTAAGTTGGAAGTGACCTTAGAGATCACCTTATCCAACCTCCCCGCCATGGGCAGGGACATCTCTCGACTAGACCAGGTTACTCAAGACCTCATCCAACCTGATCTTGAATATTTCAAGGGAGGGGGCTTCCACAGCTTCTCTGGACAATTTATTCCAGAATCTTGTCACTCTTGTATTGAAGACTTTTTTCCTAAGATCCAATCTCAATCTGTTTTTCCTTAGCTCAAACCCACTTCCCCTTGTCCTATCACTGGACATGCTTGTAAAAAGTCCCTCCAAAGCCTTCCTGTAGGTTCCCTTCAGGTGTTGGAAGGCGGTTATAAGGTCCCCCGGGAGTCTTCTTTTTTCAGGACTGAACAATCCCAGTGCCCTCAGCCTTTCCTTATAGCAGAGGTGCTCCAGCCCTCAGATCAGATCATCTTTGTGGCTCTCCTCTGAACCAGTTCCAGCACATCTATGCAGAATACCATGAAATTCCAAAAAGTTCACATACTTTTTCTTGCAACTGTATCTTCCGTCTTATGTGCTTTATTACTAAGTTTAACACGTTTGTTTTCTCAACTTTAGTTCCAGCTTTATATTAAGAAGTACTTTAGAATTTACTTTCCTTAACTGGTTTTTAATTATCCACTAGGAACTCTGTGACATTTCCTTCCTACTGACAGTGTTTGTGATATGTACTTGAAAAGCTTTTCAAATTTGCAGTCCATTTATCTTTATCTTATTTCCTGGGTGGATATTTTTGGCATGAGTAAGCTGTTTTCCACATTTTATGTCTAAGGAGATAATCTATCCGTTACTCTTCTTGTCTCTGGCTTCACTTTTTCTTTGTTTTCTAAGTACTTCATCCTCTGTTGGTACTTTCAATATCCTCTCCCAAAGCTGGTGAGGTGATACTCTTCTCATATTTTCAGTGGTGTTTTTTGGTCTTGAATTCCTTAAAATTTTAAGGGAGGAAATAAACTTAATTACTTCAGCTTTATCTGTGATTATTGTTTCTCACTTCTTACGTCTTCATATTTTAAAGTTTTGGGGTACATCTGTCTATACTACCTTCTGATACACAGGCCCTTATGAAATGATGAGAAACAGGAGAGAAATATACATTCAAACATGGTATCAGAAAGGTGATGTACTCCATCTAAATTCTTTAGGCCTTTGAATCTTTCAACAGAAATTGAATCCTGGCTCAGGTTGGCTTCTTTTAGTAGTTACTCAAAATCCAGATCTGTCATGCCTTGTCCAGATACATCAACACTAATCTTGCTTTTCTTGCTTTATCATTAAGCCAAAATAAAGGATGCTTAGTCAGTCTTCACAAGTGAGGAATTCATAAAATCAGTGCAACAGTAAAAGGTTACATTTTACTGAAACTGAGTAAAGCTCACAGACTGGCTGAATCTGTGGAATGTCTAAAGAAAAACACATTTGCAACTTTAATTGCTTCCTTATGAAGTTCTGAAAACATAGAAATACTTTATTACAAGATAAAAAACATCTAAACCATGTTTAGATTCCCTGAATCCATTTTTGTGCCTGAGATTAACTTCTTCCACTTTTCTTTGTTTATTTTAATGCAGCTTTATAAATAAAACAAGCAGCAAGTCACTGAGAACTATGAGGCAGCCTGAACAGAAACTAATCAGATGACTCCCAACAAACTGTAGATCATGCTTACTGAACCATAAATGTTGAAAGCAAATGTAAACAAAAATTGGGACAGGCCACTAAACAATCTGGAGATGATAAAGTACCCAAACTTAATGGCAGTTACAGCATGTGCTTGAATATAGACCAATTATATTAAGAATGGTTTTGAAACATTTCTTTTCATCATGTTTCTTCCATTCTTCAGAGCCTGTAGTGCTGACCAACATCAGCTACTATTAAAGAGTCTTCATGCATGTAAAATAATATGATTTCACAATGATTACATATTCACTCTACAGCTGGCTGAGTTTTTACATCTCCATTTGTCATTGACTATTGTGTCCAATTAAATGATTAGCTTTTAAAAACTGCTGCACATTATGAGAGTGAACTTGTGTTCCATTGCACTGAGTGATGCAGAAACAAACTCATTACAGCATGTAATTCACCCATATTAAATAACAAACAGATGGCTGCTGTAAATGAGAGCTGCTTTTTCTCTTCAAAAGTGCCAGGAAAAAGGTGTTTTTATTTATCTTTGTTTCCAGCTTCTTTCTGTTTTCTTGACAAGTGGGCAGCTGGTTGCTGAGGTTTTCAATTGGTGCAGAAGAATGAAAAGCCTGTTTCCATTAATTTCCCCATAAAATAAGTCTTTGAATCATTCCTGTTATAAATGCATGTGCAGTAGCAAGCTGCTGCTTGATTAATTCACTTATTATGAAGATTTCATCTTTTATAAGAGGGCCTGCAGGTAATTTATCTTGTTTAGTAAGATTAGAAAAATGTAATTATCTTGATACCTTTGGACCCCTCTCATTTTAATTGTGTTCCCATAAATTTCAAACATAAAGATGGGATTTATTTTTTGCACAAATGTTCCAACATGTGGTAGAAAAATGTGTTGTAAGATCTGCATGAAAACTGATTAAGTAAAATGCATTTTGTTTATACTATTAAAGGAATGCATACAAATAAAACCAGTATACAGTTGTGGAAGCATATACAAATATCTGCATTAGTTGTTTCCCAGCCATAGGCTTTTAACAGCTGGAGTTGGATGAAGAATGTTGAGATTTAAGTTCTTTTTTTCCTTTCTTTTTAAAGTCAATAATGCATTTCACTAGGGAAATACAAAATCTGTTCCATTTTCACTAGTTGGGACAAAATTATGTTTGTCTTCATATGTACCACCAACAGTAATGAAAAAGTAAACTCATGAGCTGAGGCCTATACATAATATTAGCTTTCTGAATGTCTCCAGCATCCTTTACATGTCTTCTCCCTCTCCTCTCTCTTACTTTCTCTTTGAATGCAAATTTCAAAGGAATTAACGACCAGAATTCTTTCCTTTTAATACTTTTTTTTCTTCTCAAGACGATAGTTGGGGTACTTTTGCTTGGTTTTATTTATTTGTTTGTTTGTTTATCTATTTTCTGTTGCTTTTCTCATAAATTTATTTAATTAAATTTTATCTGGTTCCAGAAGGACTATTTTCCTTATTTTCTTTTACTTAGCTTGTAAGAGACTCTTGATTCTTTTCCCCATCCACAAAAGTCAACTAACAACTTTACATGTATTTCTTTTTCATATTAATTTTAATTCAGTGCGGTTTTGATAATCTATTTCCATAAAACAGATTTACAGGAACATGGTAAATATGCAACGACTGCATCAAGTCTAAGCTCAGAGTCATATCTGTGACTACATCCAAGAGCAAATGTTGAAATGGAAACAAGATCGCAAATTTATGTCACATGTGAGTATATTTTTTCAGTCCCTCATCTGAAGCTGAAGGATACAGAAATTCGGAAATCAACAGAATTTCCAGAAATTCTTTCACAATAGCTCTGTTATTACCACAAACTGCAAACAAATTTATTGAAATTTCCTGAGTGTCATAAGCCTTTTAATATTACAAGGAGGAAAAAATATTTTTTTCAATGTGTTTAGAGTTAGCATTCTGTATGCATATCTTCTCAGCTTTTGAGGATTTCTGCTGTTTAAATGTTAGTGAACTGAACGCTGTAAGTAGCAGTATTGGCACCACATATAGCAATGTATAAGGAAAGAAGTTCTGTAAAGTGAAAGTTCAGGCCATAAAGAGACTCATAAGAATATGCAAACTGTACAAGGTTGAAGCCATGAAACTGAGAAATGTGTACAGATGGTTGAAACATTTCAAGTCAGGTGAGACTAGCAATTGTGACAAACCATGATCTGGGAGACCTGTGTCAGCAACAACACACATGAATGCTGAAAATGCTGAGCAGCTCATTAGGGAAGGTTGAGGAATAACCCTTAATGACCTTGCTAGTGCTCTAAATTGCAGCTCTGCGTCAGTACACTGAATACTGCAGTGGTCTTCCCTAAACTCTCTTAATGCCAGGTCCTATCAAAACTCAGTCTGGGACATGCATAAACTTGTGACATTACTCTTCAAATCCCAGTTGAATTAGAGGATAAATTAAAAGAGATATACTTAATTCTAACAGAATTTTACCACTGCAAGTATATTTTGATTATTTAAGTACCTAGTTCTTTCTCAGTAATCATGTATGTTGATATGCTGTATATTGCTTATTTGAGTAATATATAACCATTGGGTTCTAATTGCCAGGGAGTCTGATTAAGGTAGACTTTTAATTTTTTTAAAAGTATATATTTCACACTACAAAAGATAGCTGCATTTTGTAAAGAAGGTATAAGCCCACTGAGATTGCACCAAAGTTCTTTTCAGCCTAAAGGACGAGTTAGGTCTTGTATTACACTAAGGTGAATTAATGACTGGAAGTGTGTCCTCTCTATGTTTTATCAAAACGTAATACAAACTGTCTTAGATTCTACAAGCTTAGAAACTACGTTTTGTCTGTCTGATGTATCTTTAATGTAATACTAATTTCCTGGTAGTGTATGGTTATGGTACTTTCTAAATGACCAGTACAGAGAGGAGGAAGGTTTGCTTATTATTAAAAGTGAATAAGTGTTCTTTCTCATCTCTGGAGTCAGAAGATAAGAGCCATTTGATATAATTACTTAATAATAGACAAATAAAAAGTCTGGTGTATAGGTTAAATAAGATACTAGTACAAGAAACACATTTTATTCCAATAAAAATTGGGATGCAGGTGGTCCTTAAAATTAAAAACAGCCTACTGAAGCACAGCAAGATGATAAAGTCTCAATCTTCTACAACTTGTAGTCTGTGCTTCAAACTAAATCTCATCTTAACACCAAAAATTTGCTGGGAGGTAAGGAAGACCTGAGTAACTACAAGCCAGTCAAATTCACCTCACTGCCTGGCAAGACAATGGAGCAGATCCTCCTGAAGTCTCTACTAGGGCACATGGAAAACAAGGAGGTATTCGATGGCAACCAACATGACTTTGCCAAGGACAAATCCTGCTTCCCGTATTTGGTGGCTTTTCATGATAAGGTTTCAGCATCCGTGGATAAGAGAAAAGTAACTGGTTTCTTCCTTCTGGGCTTCTGTAAAGCATTCGACACTGTCCCACATGACATCCTGGCCTCTGAATTTGAAGGACATGGATTTGATGGATGGACTACTTGTGGATAAGAAATTGGGTAGATGGCTCCTCTCAAAGAGTTGTGATCAATGGCTCAAGGTCCAAAAGGAAACCTGTGATGAGTGGACTTCCACAGGGATCTTTGTTGGTGACACAGACAGGGAGATCAAGTGCATCCTCAGCAAGTTTGCCAATGACAACAAATCGTGCTGTGATACTGACATGTTGGAGGGAAGGAATGCCATCCAGAGCAACCTTGACGGGCTGGAGAGGTAGGCCTATGTGAACCTCATGAAGTTCAGCAAGGCTAAAGTGATAGGACAAGGGTCAATGGTTATAAATTAAAGCATGGTAGATTTAGAGTAGGTGTTAGGAAGAAGTTCTTTCCTACAAGGGCAGTGAGACACTGGAATAGGTTACTCAGAGAGGTTGCAGATGCCTCATCCCCGGAAGTGTTCAAGGCCAGGTTGGATGGGGCTTTGAGCAACCTGGTCTAGTGAGAGGTGTCCCTGTCCATGTCAGAGTTGCTGGAATTAGGTGATCTTTAAGGTCCCTTTCAACTCATAGCATTCTATGACTATGAATTTGTAGTCCGTTGTCTCTGGAGAACCAAAACATTGATATATTAAATCAACTGGAGATGAGGAGGACCAAGTATTATCTACTTCTACCTTGTGTTCCTTGCAGCCCTGGATGCAACCAGTCTTTAACATCAGCTCATGGCATAACTTTAGTTTTAATAATTTCATTTGGAAACGCTGAGCACAGACCAGGCTTCCCAGTAACTGTGAGTAGCATATTTTGGATAAATGAAGAAATATAAAAAATAAGTCTGTCAGAAAAAAAATAAAAATTGAATGGAATATTATAAGAATGGGTGAAACATTCTGTCCTAATCTATATGATGAAGACTAAACGTATTTTCTAGTATTGTCTATGGTTAAACCTGACAACTTCAATATGTTTAGAGTTTGGGCTTCTGTTTCATAGGTTTAGAGCATAACTATAGAATGGCCTAGGCTGGAAGGGACCTTAGAGACCATCTAATCCAACCTCCCTGCCATGGGCATGAATGCCTCTCAACTAGACCAGGTTACTCAAGGCCTCATCCAACCTGGCCTTGAATACCTTAAGGGAGGGGGCAACTACAACTTTTCTGGGCAATTTAATTCCAGAATCTTGCCACTCTCGTACTGAAGAATTTTTTCCTAAGATCCAACCTAAATCTGTTTTGCTTTAACTTAAATCCGTTTCCCCTTGTCCTATCACTGGACACTCTTGTAAACAAGTCCCTCTCCAGCCTTCCTGTAGGTTCCCTTCAGGTGTTGGAAGGCAGCTATTAGGTCCCACCGAAGTCCTCTCTTTTCCAGACTGAACAATCCCAGCTCCCTCAGTCTACCCTCATAGCAGAGGTGCTCCAGCTCCTGGATCATCTTTGTGGCTCTCCTCTGAACTCTTTCCAACAGATCTATATCTCTCTTACAGTGAAGACACCAGAACTGGATACAGTATTTGAGGTGGGGTCTCACAAGAGCAGAGTAAAGGGGGAGAATCACCTCTCTTGACCTGCTGGCTATGCTTCTCTTGATACATCACAGGATACAGTTGACCTTCTGGGCCGCATGAGTGCGTTGCTGGTTCATGTTGAGCTTCTCATCTATCAGCACCCCCAAGTCCTTCTCTTTAGGGCTATTCTCACCTCACTCTATGCCCAGTTTGTATTTGTGCTTGGGATTAGCTTGACCCAGGTGCAGGACCTTGCATTTTGACTTGTTGAAGCTCATGCAGTTTGCACTGGCTCATTTCTCAAGCCTATCAAGGTTCCTCTGGATGGCATCCCTTCCCTCGAATGCATCCACGGCACCACACAGCTCGATATCTTCAGCAAACTTGCTGAGTGTGCACTCAATGCCGTGGTCCACGTCACTGATGAAGATATTGAATAGCACTGGACCCAGAAAAAAGTCCTGAGGAACTCCACTTGTCACTGGTCTCCAAACTCATTTCTACTTTCTGGAAATGTTTCCATTTGAGTGACATTTTTATTACTTAGATCTGTATTATTTCAATAGATTGTGAAAAAGACGTGGAAAGTCAGCATTTCATATCTGAGAAGCTACTTCAGATATTAGTCTGTAAACACTAATAGCACGAAAAAAGTCTTCTCATACTTTGCCCACAAAATGCTGCTTCAGTAATTCATTAACTTGTTTTAATGAAACAACATCTCATTGCTATTTGGGAAGAAACTAATCTCCTTTCCAAAAAGTTTGCATAATGTATTGAGAAAGAAGTGGCTGAAGAATCTGCTGATCACTCTTTTGAGGATTCCACATAGGCTGGGTAAACTTTTATCTAACACTACTGAGAAAACCATATACACACAAAATTGCCTGCTCAGGAATTTCGTACAGACTAAGAAGAAAATATGTTTAGGTTGCAACTTGCAGTCCTCTTTACCAGCCACTGAACCCTTAATTTAACCAAAGAAAATTAACACTTCCCCTCAACTCTCAATTGTCATCTATCTTTATGTAACACAGAGATGTTCTATGAAATGTGGGGATTACTCAAAACATGTAATAATCACCCTTCACAGAGTCAGTTAGCAATAAGTAACCAGTGTGTTGTTACATATTATTACATATATCTCACATATATATATTTCACATATACCTACATATACTACTCACATATATTTGTGTGTGTGTATGTATGTGTATATAAATACTCCATAGTATAACACAATGGTTTGAGGTGGAAGGAGACTTTAAAGGTAATCTAGTCCAACCGTTGTTCAGTGGGCAGGGACATCTTCAACTAGATCAAATTGTTCAAAGCTCCACCCATAGATCAATTACAACATCTCTTTAAGAATGAGTATTTAATTTACTATTAATTTGGTTTAAAATAAGGAAGGAAAAAACAAAACACAACAAAAAAACAGCCACAAAATTGGAAATAATTCCACGAGAGGAAATTCCACTTGCAAGATGTGGTTGGTGACAGAGGTGTCCAATAATTATCAAATTTACCTCAGAACTTTCAGATAGCTGTAAATATTTGTAAGGAGAGAAAGTTGGGTCTAGATTTTTGTAATACTGAAATCCTCCAATACCAAACCACGACATATCAGTCTTCACTCAGTTACATAAATATGTCTGTATATGATATAACATCTAGGGGTGTTCCAGAAAAAACTGAGTGGCAGCTTGAGACAGGCAG
Organism: Apaloderma vittatum; assembly: GCF_000703405.1. Classification (NCBI taxonomy): domain Eukaryota; kingdom Metazoa; phylum Chordata; class Aves; order Trogoniformes; family Trogonidae; genus Apaloderma; species Apaloderma vittatum. The sequence continues at coordinate 55,403 of NW_009700585.1, read as the reverse complement.
CATCCCATATCACAAGGTTATCATTTTAAGGAATTTAATCAGCTCTGAAGTGCAGGCAACTGGACTGAGATTGTGCACATATTTCTTTATATATGATATAGATATATGATTATATATGAGATAGGTATCTAAGCTTCCACTTCAGGTGAAAAGAACGATGGATTAATTCAGTTCATTAAAAATACCATCTAGTGCCTGTGGAGATGCCATAATACATCCTTCACAGGAATCAGCTGCCTCTCAGAAGTGAATGCATGTCTCATAGGTCTTGCATCCCATGTGCCATCCCTGTATGAAAGTACCTCATGGCATCTCCCATATCATCAGATGCTTCTGTTTAAGCACCTGAAACCTGTCCTCCATGTCCACAGTGAAGGTTTCAAAGCGTGAATTAGATATCTAAGTTCCTATTACAACCTAGCAGAGAACAGCTTCTTTGACTTTAGAAACTAAAAGTTGTCCTACAGGCTTGGACAAGAGTGGCTGGAAAGCTGGCTGGCAGAAAAAGAACTGGACATGATCCAGCAGTGTGTCCAAGTGGCCAAGTAGGACAAAAACATCCTGGTCTGTATCAAAAATAATGTTTCCAGCAAGAGTAGGGAAATCATCATGCCCCTGTACTCAGCACTGGTGAGGCTGCACCTTGACTGTGTTCAGTTTTGGGTACTGCAGTGCAAAGAAAATATTGAGGTCCTGAAGTGGGTCCAGAGAAGAGCAACAAAGCTGACAAAGGGCCTGGAGAGCATGTCTTATGAAGACTGGCTGAGGAAATTGGGATTGTTTAGTCTGGAGGAGGCTGAGCGTAGACATCACTCTCTACAACTACCTGAAAGGAGATTGTAGCAAAGTGGGGATCAGTCTCTTCTCCCACATAACTGGAGACAGAACGAGAAGAAATGGACTCAAGTTGCACCAGAGGATGTTGCAATTGGATATTAGGAAAGATTTCTTTACTGGAAGAGTAGTGAAGCATTGAAATAGGCTTCCCACTGAAGTGATGGAGTCACCATCCGTGGAGGTGTTCAAAAAACTTGAAGATGTGTCACTACAGGACTTAGTTTAGCAGTCGTTGTTAGTGTAGTAACCACTCTTCCCAAGCCTGTAGGGTTTCCTGGGGTTGTTGGGACCCAAGTGTAGGACTCAGCACTTGGCCTTGTTGAACCTCATGCAATTGGCTTTGGCCCATTGATCCAGCCTGTCCAGACCCCTCTGCAGAGCTTTCCCACCTTCCAGCAGATCAACATTCTCACCCAATTTGGTGTCATCTCCACTTACTGAGGGTGTCCTCAATCCACTCATCCAGAACATTGATAAAGATATTAAACAGGACCCCAAAACTAAGCCCTAGGGAACACCAGTATTTGGGCCATTTCTGTTTAATATCGTTATCAATGATCTGGATGAGAAGATTAAATGCACCCTCAGTAAGTACTTAGGTATATGAATCTTGACCTAAATTCCACCTTTTAGGTATAGCAACAAGAACATCCCTCCTTAGATTCTTCCTTTAATCCATTATTTCAGAATCTCTTAGACACTATATCCACTACTACAAGACTGTAATCCAGGATCTCAATTTATTTAAATGACTTACTTTGAATATATACCCTTTCAGTGACAGCTATGAGAGAAGGAAATGCCACTATGTACTACAAGATACAAAAATATTATACCTATAAAATCTTTTGGATTTGTACTTTCTGTAAAATGCAACAGAATCATCACAAAATATTGATTGCTGAAGCTGGGCAGTTGTGTATCAGTAAATATTTGTGATACAGACTAGAGCAATTGTTGTGTTTACATGGAGGAATAAAAGTGATCAGGAATGGAAACATAGTGGATTAACATAGCATGTAGAACTTAGACCACAAACTATGCCTCAGAATTTAATCAGTACCAAAGAATATACAGAAGATCATGTTTTTCCAGACTTCTAAAAACAGGTGCTGGAACAAGGCGATGAGATCAATATTTTAAGAAATATAACTTTTTTTTTTGCACTGGCATTCAAACCTTCAAATCCCGACAGAATTTAGAATGGTGCTTTTATTCTGTGAAGAATTTTTTTTTGAAATCTTAAACTATCTTCATGGTAAAGTAGTTCTTAGCATATTTTTATGTTAAAAGAGTTAATTATATTTTATTACCTTTTGAAACTGTTCTCTGTCAGAGTGAAATATTGTGAACTCACATAGGATCTATTTCGGGCAGAGATCATTTAACAAGACCATTAAAGTTGTCTTCAAAATTTTAGAAGCTCACTCAGGCATAAACTTCAGTTCTGAATGAATTAATTTCCCCTTTTTTTATTTCAAGTGTATATTCGAGGCAATAAGAAAATCATAAGTTTATCATATATAGATATAAAAAGTATTATTATCATTTGTTAGAGAAAAGACTGTTTAGAGATGATAGAGATATTGAATATTTAATGCTCTTTTAGAAGATGATTTTCACAATGTTACTATTAGAATTAGAACAAAAAATAGAATAGAGGACTTAGAAACATCTAATTTGATGAGAATTTTAGTAAAATAGCAAATTCTTGTTTTCCTTACACTGAAGTGTAGTTTTACACTGGTAACTAGTCTAATTAAGTTTACATTACAGTTTTGTGTTTCATAGACATTATGCCACTTTCTTCTGCCAGGTCCATAGTTTTCCTTTGTGTCTTACCAATGTCTTTGCGTCTTACCAATGTTTCTTTAAACCTGGTAGGACTGGGTTGAACTACAGTAGGAATGAAAATGACCTTCGCAGCAGATAGGCCCGATGTTGCAGCCACATTCACATGTGCAAGTCTTCTGCTCCCTTGCAACTCTGCTGGGATGAGTGAAGCTCGTGCAAAGCTGTAAAGTAATGGCCTGTTTTCTCTTATGATATTTTCATAGAATCATTTAGGTCGAAAATGGCCTTCATTGAGTCTAACTGTTAACCTAGCAATGTAAGGCCCACTACTAAACCATGTCGCTAAGCACCATATCTACATATCTTTTAAGTACTTCCAGGGATGGTGACTCAACAATTTCTCTGAGCAGCCTGTTCCAAAGCTTAATGGCCCTTTTCCTAACAGTCAATAGAAATATCCCCCGGAGCAACATGTGACCATTTCCTCTTGTCCTATTGCTTGTTACATGAGAGAAGAGACTGACCCCCCACCTCACTACAACCTCCTTTCAGGTAGTTGTTGAGAGCAATAAGGTTTCAGTTAGCTTCCTTTTCTCCAGGCTAAGCAATCCCAGTTCCCTCAGCCAGTCTTCTTAAGAATTGTCGTCTAGACCCTTCATCAGCTTTGTTCTACTTTGGATGTGCTCCAGCACCACAATTCTTGAACGTGCTGTATTCTCTCCCTTAACGTCACTAACATATTTATATTTCTGCTTGATGAATTTGTTTATTTTTATCAGCCTAAAGGCACATTAACTATTTTCTTTTTAAAAATGACCAGCAGCAGATTGCAATTTTTGGCTGAAAAAGAGTACAGCTTTTGCATAAGACAGAGTATCATTTTTCTCTAAGGGACAGCTGCAGGGTCAAGAACTGAAGCACTGATTAATAATTTTTTTGCAAATTAAGACAATGCAATTTTCCCCAGTAGAGATGATGTCTGTTCCTCTCACATCCCATAAAATAATATAAAAAAATATTTGTTGCTATCCAGTCAACTAAGACTCTGTGTGCAGAATCTCTGTCAGAATCAAGTCTTGCCTGTTACAAGGAGATAAAACACATGCTTCATACAAAAGAGATTTTATAAGTTTGATTTTAAAATACACAGGCTAATTTCCATTCAGCCTACTAAAATAACATTCCTAACAATTCTCATCTCTAGTGAGGATACAGGTGTGAAAAGGGCTGGATACAGTTGTATTTGTGTCTTATTTATCATACCAATTTCACATGATCTGCACGTGAGAGATAATGATTTAAGTTATTATGTCATTATTGATTCTAAGCAAAGCACTGAAGAATAGGAGTTTGGCAAAGGGAGTGTTTTCTAATGTGTACAGTGCTCCATCTTGCCACAGTTTGTCGTACCATAGTACTGCTCTTGTCCTGAGCAGTGCAATACAGTGAGGCATTAACTTTTAATGTACACTTTAATACTGTCTGGGGATATATCTAACCTTTATTAAATTTCATAGGGATGATTTTACCCACTAACTCTTTACTCCTCCCTAGGGTTGACGACAACAACCAAATACCCTTAAAGATACAAAGCCAATCTACACTTTTATTTCAATTTGCTAGTTGAATGTGTTATCAAATACATGTCTTAGCATAAATTACATAAATCCATTAATGACTTAATGATTTTTGATATCTTCCTTAAAAATGTAGTTGATGTTTTGGAGAATTATGAAAACTGTTTCTAGGAATGGTCAAAATTTCATAAATTATATAAAATAGCTAGAACAGTAGATCCAAGCAAACCTGAAAGCCTCTAAAACAGACATGCAATTCCAAAGGGGGTCATCACTCCATATTAACAATATTTTTCTTCTTTCCAGGAATGAACTAAAGAAAATCACTAGCAAAAAAGTGTGAACTCAAAAAAATATTTTGAGCTACACTCAAATTAATTTTTATAGTGTATTAGCTTTCTCATATTAAGTGCTAGTGAACTCGATGGAAGACAATTCTTAATTAATAATTGAAAATAGAAACAGGTGAAAATAGTAAGAAGAAAATTAAAGAAAGACAAGACTTAATATTCTCTAACTGTGAATAAGGAATGCAAAATGCCTGCAAGCACTAATATGTTTAACTAGTAATTCTTGTGTACTTTAATGAAAGACAGAACTGTATTGTTGTGTCTTGTTACTTTCTATTTTTATTTACAATTTTTATTACTTAGAACTTTTTTAGCTAAACACTACTTTTTTCCATTTCTAATCCCATGGCTAGTTGTAGGAAACATCTTTAGATGTACCTAGCAGACTCATATCTCACAACATGGAGCACCAGGGTTTGTGTTTGTTGTTTTATTTTTTTCTTTCTTGGGTGAGTTAAGTTATTATAAAGCTATTGTTACTTTTTTTCATTACACTATAGAAGTACATAAAATATCTTAGCTATGAATGCCTGCCTGGATAATATGCATGATATTTAGCTACAGCTCTGCTTACAAATCACGTGCTTGGCACCACAGAATGATTATCAAACATCTGTAGTTCACCACTTCCTTTGCTTGCACTGCATCACAATGATGAAAAACTACTTCACTTTTTCCCTCCCCATATTCAAAATGGATCAAATGAATGAAGATCTGTTACATATCCTTTGCCTGCACTTCAACTTCAGTGACACTGTAGACCATACCCATTATGGTCTTTCAGGTCAATAATTCCCGAACTAAGAAGGATTAATAGGATTTATGACCCTCCTTTCAACTGCATGTAGCACAAGCAGTACTAATTATATTTTCATTAACCTCTGTGGCTAGCTCATGTTCTAATAATTTAGCCCTGTTATGGATTAATCCAATGTTTTACATGTTCAATAAAGTGAACGCACAAACAAAAGCTGTATAAATAAATCCTCATGGCCAAATCATGGTTACTTTAATGAAGAAATACTTGCAAAAGAGCCACTGCTGCTAAAATCTCCCAAGGTCTGACCCATGCATTGATCAGTTATATCTTGACTCTTTGAGTGACTTATTCCCTAGTCAGAGACATTGTGGTGCCTAAATGTTAGACAAATGTGATCCTGCTCTGGCAGGGACACTGGACTAGATGATCTTTTGAGGTCCCTTCAAACCCCTAACATTCTGTGATTCTGTGAAACTACAATGCTAAATGTGTCCCGTGTAAGTTGCGCTTCAGGAAATGTTAATGCCATGATTTCAACAACTAGTAGCAAGCACGTCTCCTGAATACCTGCAGAAGGCTATGTATCTGGGAGGTATACCCATGTTTCATTCTGACCCCTTCTACTCATCCCCATCTCCACTGAGTTACTCCTAGATACCTCTGTTGTCAGAAGGAGGAGACACAAGTCAGCTTTCAGTAATACCAAGATTATTTGATATGACAGCCATCCCTTTCCACTCTCCATTCCTAGTCAGAGTCACAGCCAACAGGACAGCCAGTGTGGAATGCTGCATCTACAGTCAAAAGAGGAGTGCTGGCTGAATTCATCCCAGGTTATGCAAATTTCCAAGAAACGAGCATTATCTCCCTGTGCCATGCTTTCACTCCTTCTGTGCTGTAGTTAAATATCAGCTCCTCAATAATAGTGGGGCTTTCACTTATTTGTCTAAAATTACATGTGTTTATTCTAAAAGGAGTAAGGAAACAGATCCATTCCCTGGTCATGATGAACCTGTGATGTGAAAATAAATTAGCATGGGAACCATGACAGTGAAATTTATATGAAATTTAGAATTAGTGTTTGTTATATGAGAAGCACTGACTGCTTGATGTTATCTGTGGTTTTAATTCAGTGCTAATGTCAAACATTTTCAAACGATTGCAATATATCTTCATTTAAATAAAATATAGTGAAACACTGATTGCAAAGAGAATTAGAAGATTTCAAAGACAGTTTTACAAAGTATTTTTCCATCTGATAAGGTATAGGGGAAGAAATCTCTAATTACAATTGGGTTTGGTAAAACAGCAACTTCTCTTACTCTCGTAGTAGGTGGAGTAAGATTTTCACGGAGCTCTTCCTATGCTCCCAGAGCAGCTTTAGATGGCAGGTCTTGTAACCTGATGTAATTATTTACTTTAAGAACTGTTCTTTGCTGGAACTTTTTTTGTCCACCAGCTTTGTTATAATCTATTTACGTGATTAGCTCAGAGCTAAGTTTTTTAAGTAAGATGAGATTAATCTCATCCCGCTATGCATTAAAATATACTAAAATCTAGGTAAAAGCTTAAAAGCTCTTAAAATTATTTTTTATTATTTTTTAAAATACATAAAAATTTGGTAGCTTGAGTTAGTCCTATGTACTTTAGAGCATAGAGAAAGGTATCACCAACTGTTAGTCATCTCAAGAAATAATTAGAAATTATTCCATCAATATTCATTATTTATTTGTTTCACCCAAAGAGCTGAAGAAGTTACTTCTGGCCTTTTATGGCCCAGTAATCTCTTCATGCCTGTAAAGAAGGAGGTGAGGAGCACGCCCATATCTGAAAAATAAATAAATTCACGCGTATAGTTAAATTTAAATTTATTTACAGGATATAAGCTCCCCACCAATTTAAAGGTTCGATATCGGTTGAGACAAAGATCAAGCTCACGCACTAGCCCTTGACAAAAGAATGATAATCCAGATTATCATACACTCACCTCAATCAAGCCGGGGGTTCCCTTTCTTGTCTTGATTGTTTTCACTACGGTACCATAAAAGGGGGGATTCCCATTCTCCCTTTTAACCTTGCCAGGGGGTACCTTTACCAGGTGGGGGTTCCCATGCTCACCTGGTCGACCTTGCCTAGGGATCCCCTAGACCAAGGGGGACACCTCCTCAGGCCACTGCCACGAGGTAACTCCAACATGGCCACTGCAAAGCCCTCTTTTAAAAACTAGCCAATGATGACTGTGGTCAATCATAGCCATCTCGGCTTCTCATTGGCTGCTGGCCAACTTCCTGGGTGTAACCGACTCCTGACCAGCTAGACAAGTCTGGACTAGCCCAGGTAGGCAGATTCCAGGGAATCTGCCTAGCAACATCTTAGCTGGGGGTAGGAAATACCTGCCACAATGCTCCAATCTCTCCCCTGAAAGAGACTTGAAACAACTGGATATCTACAATGGTATGTAAATCTAGGCTATGGACACAATAAAATGGTTGCTCAAGATCTTTGTTTTAATTCTAGTCTAATATTTACTGCCTGCTTTTGTAATTTTACCAACTGCTTGCAAACATTTATCCAGCCTGCTTCTGCTCCAGCCTGATATTTCTTAAATTCCTCTTTAACTAATTTTATTTGAGAGTTTGTTTCTTTGCTAATACTAAACTTATATAATGCTTACAGAGACTCTAGCAGACCAAAGTAATCAGGAACAATACGATTTTTCATTTCATTAAAGATGCATTTTCACAATTTCCTTCTGTGATGAATGGGACAAAGTGTATTTGGTTAAATACATGACCGGGTTGTTACAAATTGTTTCACTCTATAAACTCATTTCTGCAGGTAATCAGGCAAAATGACCCTCCAAAAGCCCTCTTTTTGTTAAATTGAATCAGAAAGAAATTAGTCTGGTTGAGAAATATTTTAATACTTCTTAATAGTGATCAAAGGACTTATTAGAACACTTCAAGTGACAGCCCCAGGAAGTAGATGACTCGACTTCCTTCTAGTTCTGCTGAGAGGAGAGCAGTGTAAAAATAGGACATACTTAAATCTATATTTAAATTGAAATTTAAGATACACACTTAACATAAGAATGGAAGTGTAATCGGTATAAAAGTGAAGTTCATACAAATTCCTTTTCACTCTCCCAGAGTTTTATAAGTTTGAAATTAGAAGTGTTATCATTGTTGCAAATTTTAGCACCTAAATAGTTTGCCAGACTCAGCTGCTTTTCCAGGCTGCTAATTCCTTTTGATATGAAATTACTGTTCAATCTAGATTATCAGTATTTCAGATCATGTACCGCAGGCAAGTCCATCTGTTTTTTGAAGGCGAAAAAGTGCAGATGTCAGTAGAGCATAATGACAGAAGAACCATTACATTATGTCAAATCAAAGGTACATTTCAGCTAACATGGGACTGTTTAAACAGACTAACTTTCAGAGCTTCTTTTCTGTGCTGTCTGACATGCCAATTGAATCCAGAGGGAAAAGAGGCTTACTGGAAGTATAAGCACAATCTTTATATCATTTTGATTATAGCTTCCAAGCTCTCCATTATTCCTGGAGTATACATTACTTTTGGAAGAGCTGCTCAAATTTCTTCCTTTCTTTGATTTCCTCTGATATTTTTGTCTGGTAATTGTCTAAATCTTTCATTGTCAGGACTTTCTCACACTTCGATTTCTTTTCCTGTTGAGCATTAGCTACTATGTTCACTATCAAAGTTTTATTTTTCCTAACTGCATTCCTTAACCAGAATTTACACTTTGGTCAATGATGAAATCAAGGATTGATGACAAAAAACTCCCCCCCAAAAAACGCAACCTCACAAAATAAATCAATGGGATGAAATAACTTTAAATACTTGGATAGCTCAAGTGCAGCAGTCCTTTCTTCATAAGAATGTTGCACCAAATTGCTCTGGTGGTCACACAACTTGATTATTTGCCAAAACAGGTATGATTTCATTTCTGTCACCTGTTGGTGTTAGATTCCCTCCAAGGTGCCATATCTGGCTAATATTTCTTAGCAGTCATATACGTGGTGACATGTATATTCTTTTAACAACTCAGATTTTTACTGATGTCCTCAAAGGAAACAAATCCACCTCGAGTAACAGTATTAAAAATAGACAGAATAGTGAGTGGAGCCAACATATTTAGATAAAGTTGGAATTTATCAGCTTTTTTTTTCAATGAAAAATGATTGACAACCAACAACTAACTGGAGTATAAGTGCTCTTTCACTAGGTGTTTTCCATGACTTAAAACTTTGTATCCCAAGATGCTCAGTTTGGTCTTCAGAACCATAGTTTCATTCTGGTATTCCAGACATGAATATTATGGAGGCATAGACTGAGTAAGTGACTAAATCTTCTCGTAGCCATTCAAATAGTTCTGATGGTAGCTCTACTTCATGCAGAACCTCTACTAGTTTCCTTTAGTATGTTTTCCTCTCAGTGATTTTTCACTCTCCAGCTTACAAAAAGAATACTTCATTTCACCTGATTCCTTCCATCAGTCACAAAGCTAAAGAAATTTGAGCAGTAATAAAGTTTGCTCAAAAAAATCGCTGTTGTTACACATGCAAATGAAGATAGTCCACATGCAATGACAGTAAGAAACTTTACAGTTGAACTGGTGAGAGAGACACTTTTAAAGATAGACAGATATAAGTATATTCTAGTTGAGAATGCTATGCTATGAGTGCTATAGGCTTCCAAACAAATCCAAATAAGGAATAAGAAATATTGATTCCTCTAAAAATTACTAATTTTCATAAGGATACTCTCAGGACTGATACACCAGGAAATTACTTCAAATCTGTAGAACAAATAAAACAGAAACAGGAACGGTTTACATGTACATGCCTCCAGTTGGCTCCTGAAGTGTCCTCTATTTATTCACTGCTTCTGTCTACTGAGATGACCAAAGTAAGTGATGACTATCAATTGTTACAGTGCTGTTTATGTTTTGGGCGATTTGTCTAAGACTACTAACACTCAGTGACCATTAAATATCAATGACAGTATTGAGAGAAATTAAAAAAATCATACAAATACTTCAAATATTTTAACTCATACTTCTTGAAACTTGTAAGTTTAACATTTAGCTACTGCGTTTACAAGATACACACACACGCAGAAGTGATATTAAATTTAATTTTTCAGACTGCTAATTAATATACTTCTTTCTTGAAAATACAACTCTAGAAAACATGTAAAGAGGAAATCTAATCCTTTAATCCTTGTAGATGATATCTCAAGATGGTTTTTTTCCGCATTTAGGTTCTTATTAACATTGCTAAAGTTTCTAGAACAAAAGTTTCAAGAACAAAAGAATCCCAGAGAAATTTGTATTATACTCTGGATAAGAAGATATTTAACAGAATGTTTTGTATATATTCACGCCAACAAAACTACTGAACTGAAATTCTCCAGTTGAAACTCCAGGTTTCCAAAGAACAGAGAAAGTCAGAAGAAAGTTCCAGGACAAGTCTGTTCCATTTATATTTAGAAGTGTTTTTCTTCAGAAACCATTCAAAAATCAGATAGAGAGGGGAAACTTCAGAACAGTTCTTCCTCTGTTTTAGCCTCTTTTGTTTTCCAAGCTTTTCTACTTTAGAAAAAGCTGAGAAAATCCCCAAAGAATGCTTGAAAATGCCAGCGCTTCCTCAGCACTGTTAAAGATAGATTGTCTTTTCAATTTTTTGTCCTGTCAGGACAAAAAAATTTACTTTTTGAGAGGATGAGATGGAAGTAGGGAGTTTTATGCCAAGTTTGAACTCTGGGAGAAAGCAATTGCTAACACCTGGCTTACTTTTTTTTTGTTTGTGTGATGTTACTGACATTACTAGAGAGAAAAACAAAACAAAAACTGCACTGACTAAAATACAGTAACTACTGAATATTACCGGGGAATAAAATTGCAATTATGAAGTTCCAATAGAAATTTGAAGTCATGGAGTTTCAATATGCACCATTTTAACATTGTATAACTTCTGGCCATTTAGATCTTGCATGTAAATAGTTACCAATAGTTGCTGTTCCTATCTGTGCTGGGAAAAGGATTTTTGTGTATGTCTGCAAACTACTTGTAGTGAACAGACAGCCTCTATTTTTTTTCAGAAAGAAATTGCAGAGTGCAGATGATCTGATGGAGGGCATTATTTCCCATTATTTTCCTTTGATTAGATTTTAGTTTTACATTAAGCTAATATTCTTTTTGTGATTTTCAGTTGATTGTCAGCAAGTATAAATTCTTGTATCTATTCCCAGTCTTCAACATTTGTTCAGAGAATAGATATTTTTAATGTTTTAATCTCCACTGATAAATCCTTTGTCACATATGCTATTCTTTGAATTCCACCAACTTCATTATGTTCTTGAGCCAAAGGGAGTTTATGAGAGCTGACAGTAAAGTCTTTGTGAAGTCCATTGATGACTAGTGCCTGATGCAAACCCCACTGCAGGTGGAAACCACTTCAGTATGACTTCAAAGGCTTCCAGCGAGGACATCAAATGGTGTTATTGCTTCCTTAAGCTGTGTTAAAAGCTATTTCTTGTTACGTAAACCAGAATTCTCTTATTTTACTATTGTTCAGTCATATGAATTCTTCTAGATAATTTCAGTCCTTCTGTCATTTGTGTATATCTCACAATTTCCGAATGGTATAATTGTCTTTATGTTTTAATGAAGATACTGATTTTTGTATTTTTTTTATAAAATCCCATTCAATTTCCTATTTTATCAATTCAGTATCAGGCTAAGGAAAGCTTTTCTTAAAACTGAACTCTTGAAACTGAACTAATTTTCCTTGAATTTGATGGTATGTTTATCTCTTCAGAAATGGTGAATAAGAGAACGGCAGAGCGATGGAGAGATGGATTTCTGTATAATTTCTTATTATTACTATTCAATTTTTGTTTATAACTATTTATGTGTCTATATTTTCAATTTGTGAAAATTATCAGTATTCTTTTATGGTTTTAGATAGATACTAATTATATATCATGTTTGAAAGCCGACTGAAAATCAATCTCTGAAATTGTATAAAATGTATTCTAATTTAACAAAAGTGCATGCTTTCTTTCTTACATATTTCCGGCTCAATACTTTAATGTGGACAAAGGGATATATTTAATGTAATGTCAAGGAGAAAAAAAAAAAAAGCCTGAGGAAGTTGAAATGTTTTCTGATACTAAAACTCCAAAGCTTCAGGAAGTTTCTTTATTACTTAGTACTGTATGTTCTAATCAAGCATAAAACAGGAAAGTGACTACTATCAAAGGACCCATAAAAAGAGTTTATGATGTTTCAGATTCAGACAACATAAAAAAGGACATATTCAAATTAGAAACACTATTATAAAGTGTGGTTCTATAAGGAATCTCTATAACAGACTTAATAACGTGATTAAAGAGACAAAGTAATAGCAATATACACAAGTACTAATTAGAACATTGAAACTATTACGCCTCATGTGGGAGACAAGTAATAAAATTCAAAGAATATTTGTAAGAAATACTATCAGACTAGCTTTTAAGTTTCCTACTGCCTCAGGCTGATTATGTGAACTTGTGGCATGTGTTGAAAATGTTTAAACCCATCCATTTGGCCTGGCAATGCTCCCTTCTCTCTGTGCATTTTACATCGTTATTCTAAGATATATTTTGGCCAAACTACTTTTCTCAATGGGCCTGTTTGCTGTTGTTAAAAGATCCAAAATGTGTTGTTTTTACATTCATATTGCCTTACTAAAATAATTCAATTTCTTAAAAATCACCTGCTTTCTTTTTCCTCCTGAATGTATTACAGCTTTGGATATGCAAGATAAAATATCTTAACTGTGAAAAGAAATATCCGAATAAATATTTAAAATATTAAATGGTAGATGAAACACCTAGTAATCAGAAAGTCTCACTGGATTTTGATTCATGTGAATATATCAGTTGACTGAAGAGAAATAAATTGTAAAATGGCATTATTTGCTATGGTAAAGAGTTCCTTCTTTCCATCTCTAAAGACTGCAAGTGTAATTCCCCTGGAAAATGTAAAGCAATGCCCAAAACATTCAAAACCATACATTGCATTTTTTGGAAACAGTAACTACTATTTAAATGTGCTTTTATTTCCATGAGTGACGGTATTACCACCAAATTCACTGAGAACAAAGTGAAGTCTGCTTTAAAGACTTGCCAATATATTAGCAAAAGTAAGCTGCTCAACCTGAATATAATGAACTAATACATTTCAGAAGTGCTGAATGCCCAATATTTCACTTCACAAGTATCTCTATCTGACCACTTTAATCTGTACTTATAGTGTACCAGGTCTTAACTGACTAAAGCACAGTTCTGTAGATAATACAGCACATTTGAAAACACAGGTTCAGAGTACTGGAACAAAGAAATAGAGTGATCATGTTTTTCTAGGGTATTGCGATACACTTTTTACTTGAGCTCATTATTTGCGTATCTTTCATGATA
>NW_009700585.1:0-41567 GCF_000703405.1 Apaloderma vittatum | reverse complement strand
GAAATTTTCTACTATTATCTGTCTATAGCATTTACTTCATCACTAAATTACTTGAACTTGCATAACACTTCACCATGAACATTTCCTTTCTTTTTTTCATTTTTAGACAAGTTGTCATGAGCTTGAACTCTTGATCCATAATCTCTTCTTCATTTGTGGACTTTCAAGTCTTTTAAATCAAAGACCACATTCAATCACAACTTATTTTGGACTAACATTGTCTTCCACATTTGATTTCAAATTTTTCCTTCGTGAACCTCTTCTTCGACGTTAGTATCAGACTGAAATTGCAGTCAAAGCTGAATTTTGGGATGTTTAGGGTTTGTTGGTTTTGGTTTGTTGGGTTTTTTAAAGTAGTTTATTCATTTGGAAAGAAAAAAAAAAACAAAACCACCAAAATCAAAAAGCAATATAACATTTACTGCATATAAAATGACTACTCAATGAAGTTGTTAGGAAAAAAGGTACAAATCACACTGATTCAATATTTGGCAGAAATTTAAGGTTATTCTTAGAAACGTATTTCTTCTAGTTCACCACCAGTTAAAAACAACTCTCACAATATTCTGGTCACAACTGAATGAAACGTGAGCCCCCATATATTCAAAACACAATTTATCTTATATTGTTTGTATAGGCTGTGGGGACTAGAAGAACTGACACAGCTACAGCCTTGTAGTCTCAAGGTAAGTGAATTTTATTCAATTTAGAATCTGCATACTCACAAGTGTCCTATCTCTGCCAGTTAGGTTATTTTCCTGTATTAAACAGTGTTATTGATCAACTGACACTTACTGTGTAAACTGCCACTCTCCACATCACTACTAAATTTGACGCAGTCCTAAGGAAGATGATACCTTTTACTCTAAAATGTATTTGCCCAATTATTTTTAAACTAGTTCTACTGCATTAATGTTAAAAGGTTTAATAAATCTCAGTCCACTATCAGAAACATTAGCACAAGCCATTGTGCATGTTTATTTTCACCCTCTAAGGCTTTCCTGCACACCATTTTTGCTCAATTTTTCCTCCACCATTCATTATTAAAATAAATTGCTCTTGTATTCAGCTCAGCTGCAGGCAAAATACTTCCATTGCAGGTGCTCATCAACTTTTTTAATCAATTAAGTTAATTGACAGCAGGTTTAACCGTTTTCTTAATTATGTCTGCAAACAGATTTTTTTTTTTTTTAAAGTCCCCTTCCCCCCACCCCTGCCCCAGAAAAAAAAAGCACAAAAAAATCCAAACCTACAGAACCACTTTAGAGGTAATAAAAAAAAAGTAATAACAAAAAATTCACAAAGCAGAGCCCTTTCCTGATAACTCATTGTTTACAAGGCTCTAAGGAAGAAATCTATGAAGAAGGAAATCCAATGACAGAACAATTCTGTTTTTTCTTTCAAAGTCACTTTGGAGCATTTTGTCAACTCATTTCAAAGTTGAGAACCATGTTTCAATTAAAATCAGCTGTAAACTGCATTAACAATGATACAGTAAATGGCACTCTTCCTCCTGGGTAAATTCAGAACTAGGATAATATTAAAAAGAAATGTTGCCTATTCTAAGCAGAAAGGAAATTATTCTTTGCAAGTTGATGTGAAAGGATTCTTTACATGATATTTCTGTTCCTTGCAAGAGTATTTCCATCTTGGCCTTTCTCAAGACTGTTCGGCCCCATTCCCACATACTACAAGGTTTTCTGTGACAGTCTTCTTTGTGAAATGGCCATAACAGACTGTGTAATAGTAGTAGAATTTTGTGTTAGAAGTTTCTCAGTTAGTTTTGAATATGTTTGATCAAAGTATTGAAGTATTCTGGTTTAATCATGATTAGCAGAAATCAGAAACTAAGAATTTCCATTCTGTGCAAAATTTTTGTTCTGGAGGAACATTTTTCTTGCAATATTCTTCTAGTTCAGATGAGAAACATTTTTTTTTCTAAAGTGAAAATAATTTTGGTTTAGTTTCAGTCAGTTAAGCATTTATTTTCAATATTAATATTTTAATTCATACAATTCTATACCTGAAGTTCTAATATTATAGTAGTATAGCCAGCATTAGATTTTAGGAACATAACATCAAACACAGTGTACACATATATCATCATTATGAAATAAATAAAAATCGAACTGTCAAAATGAAGCATTTTGACTTGATCAATGCATCATATTTTGACTTCGTATTGCAAAAATTCCTCTAAATTAATGACCCCCTGCAGATTATTTAGATCACACTGCAACTGAACTTCTTGATGGAAGATTTCCATCAAAAACACTATAAAGCAGGGCTAGTAAAGAGGTAGCACTGTGAGGTCAATCCATTTCTTAGCAGAGATTTTTATTATTAGGTTGGAGGTGCCATATACAGACTGGCTAACAGTGTCAAAGAGCTGTGACTGTTCTTACATTTTCTCCTCTTTTCTTAACAGGTTCAGGCAGAACCATAATAAGCTAACAACAGGGTAATTTAGACATATTTCTATAGTGTGGGATCCTCTGACAGATTTTGATTTTCCCATTTCTTACATGAATTACAACAGGAAAGAATTTCTTTAAATATGGTAATTTTTAATTAAATCGTTATGAACGCTTAGCTGCATACAGAAATACTATGATCTGAAAAGACAATAAGAACATTCATGTCTGTAAGTATTTATCAGTACAGTACTTATAAGAATAAGGAATGCATGGCAAAGTCATAAACATATGCTTAAACTTTTTTTTAGAGAATTATCACGTATGTCTTCTTACTTAGCGTGTATCCAGTAATACTATAGAGCTATCTTTACACCAATAGAGAACACATGACAGCTTAAGCATACATATTGTTTATCATTGAAAGTTGATGGGACAGTTTTGCAGAAAATAATTCACTGACCATGGGTATGTCTAAAGTCACTATTCAGCCCTAATAATCTCTCCAGAAAGGAGAACGTAGTGAGGTGAGGGTTGGTCGCTCAAGTAACAAGCAACAGGACGAGAGGAAATGGCTTCATGTTGCACCAGGGGAGGTTTAAATTGGACATCAGAAAAAAATTTCTTCATGGAAATGGGTGTTAAACATTGGAAGAAGCTGCCCAGGGAAGTGCTGGAGTCACTATCCTTAGAGGTATTTAAGAGACTTGTAGATGAGGTATTTAGGGATACCGCTTAGTGGTAGACTTGTCACTGCCAGGTTGACGCTTGGTCTTTTCCAACCTAAATGAGAATTTCAATGAGAAAAATTACAATGATTTATTTTACAAAAATCTATGAAATATTTCAAAGAATATCACGTAAGTATATTTAAGGAAAGGTTTACGAGGAAAGCTTATACTATGAAACACAGTTTAGGTAATTACTGCAACAGCAGAACTACCTCTATATTTTGCAAAACAGAGAACAAAGCACACCGAAAAAGGATATGGACTTTTTTTACTTATGCTTCAAAACTTATTCTGTTGTTTACAAGATTTGGCCGAGCTTACTGTATAATATATTACATGTTCATTATAATTTTCACTAAACAATCAGTATGTGTTGCTAAAGATGCCCTGAAGAGTAAAATTCCAACATTTTACAGAATTTGTGTCAGTGGGTGGTCTTTTAATGACTGTGGTTTTCCAACGTCTCATGGCAGCAACTATGTTTATTAAATTATTTTCCGGTGTAAAGTACTTTGACTTATTTGTTGCTTTTGCATTTGGGTATCTGGAGGTGGGAATGGCTAAAAATTCTACACAACAGCTTGTGAAGAATTATTTTGCTTTAGCCAGAAAAGGAGTGAGGGTATTTTTTTAAAAAAATATATTATATTTATAAGCATCACAGTTATTTTAAACAAGCTAAGTATTAAGACAAGAACAACAATCTTGCTGGACTGACAGTATTGTACCTTAGTCCATATTCAGTCGTGTTTTTCTTCTTCTATTTTTAGAGAGAGAGGATTTGATCTGACAGATTCCACAATTTGAGTTCCCACTGAGTTTAAAAGGAATTTTACATGCAGAGAGTCTACAACTGAAGTCACATCTTTTCAGAACGTGTGATCTACATAAAAGGGTGTGGAGAAAACAGTAGCCAATATTCTAAAGGAAACATGTCATATATTTAATACTATGTATTTTAAAGTTCATGCATTAGTCGTTCATCACTTCTGCCTCTAGGTGTACAAATGTAATCCATCTACTCAAAGCTTCTTATCTAAAATTTT
This sequence comes from Apaloderma vittatum, assembly GCF_000703405.1. Lineage (NCBI taxonomy): Eukaryota > Metazoa > Chordata > Aves > Trogoniformes > Trogonidae > Apaloderma > Apaloderma vittatum. Next base: position 37,376 of record NW_009700585.1, on the reverse strand, counting down.
TATGCTTGGGGAAAAAAGAAAAAAAATCTCCATGGATGAATTGACCTCCCTCTACACGGCTTTAGAAAATCTAATACAATAGTAATGTCTGAGAATCTGATTCTATGGTATTTATCTTCTAACGTCAAAGCTGGCCCACAGGATTACTACCCTCATATGCTTGCTCTTGGTTCCACACAATCATTTACAGTCCTCAAAATTTTGTTCCATTAAGTTTTAGGGGAGGACTTGCAAGGAAGATTTTCTTACATTTATAACTTCTATGCTTCCTAGTCCAGTTTATATCATGCTCCTACGAAGTTAATTCAGATGAAGCTGTGAATCCTGGTAGAAATGCCAGGACAGTCCAAGAAGTCTGGGAAACCTTTTAAGCTGCCTTTGTCACGAGAGAAATCATAGAGCTGAAGCATGACTTGAGACATGTGAAGCACGCAGTGCCATGGCTGTCCATGCTGTAGAAATGTATTTAAAGAATTTTTCACTGTGGAAAAGCAGCCAATAGTGGTTTTGTCACTATGACTGTTGCTCTTGTCAATAGAATTAATAAAGAAGATACAGAACAAATGCACTATACTCTAAGCAGAACTTTTGATCCAGTTGATCTGTAAACTTTATTTTTCCTGCTAGGACAGTCATGTACAGTAACAGAAGTGGTTAGTAAATATGAAAGAAAATAACTGCCATTGCTAATTATACTGTGAATTGAGTATGACAGAACTATCTCATTGTTTCTGAAAAATGTAAGATTGGCCACTGTTTAATTAGAAAACCATTTCCTCCTAACTGAGTCCCTGTTTACACTCCAGCTCATTGCTACCACAAAATCCATCACCAACAGGAACTGAATGACAGTATAACCCATAATTTTCTGTTATATTTCTACAATATAGCACTCTTTCTTTTTTTTAAGACATTTTCATTTCCACCAATGTGATTTCTTAAAAATGTTTTTTGCTACATGCTTGCATCATAGAAATGACATATGTTAAAAAACATGTAATTGTACCAGTGTATACATGACATTTAGTGATCTTAAAGATTTCTGTTTTCAGCTGCCTTACAGATTGTTCTAAAAGAGTTGGTCAGTTGTGACATTTTTCTCTTCATTAAGCAGTCACTGAGTTTCTTCTGGCTGAAAATCCCACTCTCCATCTTTTTCACAGCATCTGGTCTACAGTAGAATCACTCAACAATATCTTGCAGATACCTTTTTTTTTTTAATTTATCAGGTTTATTTGTATAATATGAGTCAATTAAATTTGCGTAGAGCAGATCTCCACTATTGGGATTCTCCTCTCTGAGTCTTTCAATTTCCCTAAAGAGTTTTAATACCTGATGATGATTGTTTTTTGTAATTAAGATTTAAGTACCCAATCCCCCAAGATTTGTTGTACAGAGAGCTGCCACTCAAGCGTTCAGCAGCCCTTTCAGGCACACCCTCTTTGTCATAGTCTTTTTCCAGCATCCGGGAGTTTGGAAGAAAGCCTTTTGTTGAGCGGTGCTGTACTTCATCCCACATATTTTGCTAATCCTCACCATATCCTAGCTCCAGTTTACCTCAAACTATTAAAAGGGCAAAGTGATAATGTCTCTTTTAGCAGCTGCCAACAACACGTCATGGGAATGAATAAGGCTTCCATTTGACTGAGTAAAATCGGAGACTGCTCTGTCAGTTCTGTAGTTTATTCATACTGTAAAAATTATAAAAACATCTAAGAGCTTAAAAATCAAAGTTATGGTTACAGGTTTGGTTCTTACACAAATTCACAAGTCATAAGACAAGAAACATGGGACCAAATTCAAACTGTTGGCATTTGATTTTTTTCCGTCCATTGTTTCCATCAAGGCATGAAGAGAGGCATGGCAGATGCACTCAACAGCAACAATATGCAAAGGGAACGAGACGTCAGCAAATCTGTATGAAATCCTCATCAGTGATATCAAACATGGTTTTGTACCACGTAATTTTGCTTCTGATATGTGAAAAAACACTTATCTATGATGTACAGACAAGCAACTTGGTTGAAGTAGTGTTTTAGCCACAGGGAGAACAGAGGTCATTAGCACCCAGGAGTAGGGACCTGGATTCATCCTTCCTTCCCTGAGGTCCCCAGCTGTGCTATGCATGTAAGAGATGTCTTATTGGTTAGCAGTGTGGCACAACAATTATGTATCACTTAGCAAAAGAGATGATACTGAGGACCTGGCATCTTGGGAGGTTTTACTTCCTAGCTCTAGAATAGACCTGCAGACTAAATACATACTAATGTTTGGATCATGTTAAGTTTTCTTGTAGTGTGTAGCTCTTGGTTTACATGTAGAGTGATACTATATTATGGTTCGAACCAGACCTATAAGATTCTTTTCAGAAGAGCACTCCTGATTGAAAGTGAAAAGCTAATGAAGGTGCTGTCATAGTATCCAAAAGACTAGAAAGCATACATAGAAAGAAAAATAAAATAATTTTTAAAATCTGTGCTTTTATATCTCTTAAACTTAGATCCCCATAGACGTTGTGCCTCTGTCATCAGTATCAGCCTTTTAAAATCCCCAAATAGAATATTAATAAAGAATTTCAAAGTAGCTACATTGATTTAATATATCCTTCCTGTTTTATTTTTAATTTACTATGCCACTAATCTATCAATCTAATCCTGCACTCATAATTATTTGTTGACTTTAGTAGAGAGAATTAATTCTTTACATCTTTCAGACTCTTTAAATGATAATATATTTCAAATTTAAAATTACTATCAGAGTAGTAGGACTCCAGGGGAATGCATGAAAACACCCCCTTTTGTTTGATAGAACCTTTAGACATATCACATGCTACTCATAATGAGTTGCCTTTATCCAGATTAGATTTAGAAAAACACTTTTTTTTTTTTTTAGTCACAGATTTTGCAAACAGAGGGTATCTAATTAGAAACAAGTTACATATTCAGCACTTAGTGTCAGTGCTTTAGTAGCAATGTGATAAAAAAACTAAGAATAACCCAAGGGAGATCCAGAGAATCTGTGCCAACTGTGTTTGTGGTTTCACAAAGCACTCAGTCACAAGCTGTCAAAGAAGAAAAAACCTGTATATAAGTTTGTGTATAATGTATTTTGTTGAAAATATGCTAAATAGCAGGACGTATGATTTATCTTAATTGTCATTCTCTTCAGTGCAGTGTGTCATTGATCTTACTTTTCTTCCCAATGTGTATAATTTGGTTTTGTTATTTCGCTGTGTATTAGTTGCTGGCTCAGTCCTAAATTGAGTCCTGAGTTATTGTAAATGCTGTTTAAAGGGTTTTTTTAATATAACGTACAAAGCGGATGAATCAGAACTCTAGGTAAGACCCTTTAAGCAGATGTAGTACTCCTTCAACTATTTCCAGCATGTCAGTCAGGAAACTACCCTATCTAAACTATCCACATCAAAATTCTCTGTTTCAGAGAGCCTTTGTTTTATATAGTCCTGCCCACTGAAGCAACAAGAACAGAATTGTCACCTAACTTCAAAAGTTTATGTATGATTCAACGATCTTCTCATGCACAGCCTATGGAGACTCATAGGGTCTTTTTTTTTATCTGTTCCTATTATGAATGTCTGTCCTAGTAAAAAGATGAACTGCATTCATTACTTTACACACAGTTAGATGGAAAGCAACTATAAGAAAAAAGACCTCTCACGCTCATGCTTAACTGGAGATTTCTAAATTTAGGACAAATGAAAACTAGCCAAACATCTGTGTCAGAGGTGGAGCTGCTGCAGTAGCATGGCTTTGAGTCACAGCAAGATCCGAGCAAACTCTCAGACATTCTAAATGTGATTCAATGTCAGTATAATTCAAAATTATTTAGTAATTTATTTTTAAAAAGCATAAAGTTGACATTATTTAACACAGAAAAAGAGGTTTTGTTGATTTGGTTTTCGGGTTATTCTTGAAGAATTAAATTCATGTATACGATGACTTGAAAACAATCAGGACAAGACTTAAATTCAGAAAATTTGAAAGCAGTAGTGGATATGGAAAAATATAAGAAAATTAAGAAAACTATTTTCTGTGTTAATTCATTCATGGCAATGAATTTTCTTTTTAATTAATTAAAACTTTATTACTCAATGTGACTTTATTTCTTTTGCATTTGTCATTGTCTAAAAGTATAACCTCCCATAGACATTTAGTATATGTAACTAAAATCATCCACATTTTGTATTTGTGCATGCGTACTGTACAAACATTGATAAGAACAGAAATATTATATTCAAGATATCTGCCTGAGGAAAATGAAGAGTATTCTTCTCTTCTAAGTAGTACACAGGATAAATTGTGTTTCTTTCAAAATTCAAATTAACGATCTTTGTGTATTTCTTACCAAAAATAAAAATTAAAAGAACAGACAGAAAATAATCCTCTACTACTTTTTTTTTTTTATCTGGAGTTTAAAATAACATCAGTTTATACAAGATTAGACATATCAATCAGTTAATCCTGTATAACAAAGTGTATTTTCCCTGTAACACATTTGGCAATGAATGCAGCTCTGAACCTGTTTCACATCACCTCATTGAGCATTTCAGGTGATGGAAAGCCAAAACAGTGAATGGTAACGTACAAAGTACATTCATAGATTTCCAAAAAAAATCAAAATAAGAGCCTCTAATGCAAAATGGAAATTCTTTTTGTGAAAAATATGGTTTAATATGGAATATATATCTTTTATTATACAGCTTGTATGGTTTTGGTTTGCTATTCCCTCCCCCCTACAGATGGCAATATGGTAAAAGCCTAAATATACAATGCATAAAGTTAACACTTAGTTCCTACAACTTCATTTCCAGACTTCTGTAGCTCCACAGAAGAGTAAAAAGTAATGAAACGGGAAAGCTTTTTAAATTGAAACCATTGCTGGTTTGTAACTTAACACATCTTTTCATTCCAATATAATTCCACTATGTGAAACATAACAAAGAGCTATAACTAAAAATTCCAATGTCATATAACTTAGTGTTGAAAAAAATTTGATTTTTCTCTTAGGCAATCTAGAACTAATTCTCAAAATGAATGTCTTGCTAAATTGGTACTGAGATACATGAAAAACAAAAACTTCACAATAGAAAAAAGCACAGAAGAAATTTAATTTCCAAAACACTTATTGTAAATTAAAATAAATGTTTGAAATGCTTAGGCAATGCAACTCTCTTCAGGTAAAATATTCTGCCAGTTATTAATCTAATAAGCAGAGTTAATCTTATCAGGAGATTTTAAAGATTAAGAAAAGTTTAAGAGACTGTTGTAGAGCTTTAACAAGGATAAGGTTATAAATATCTAATGCATTTTCCTTACGTCTTAAAAAGTCCTAAAGCTGTTGATGATTGACTCTAAATATCCCCAAACTTTATACTACCTCAAATCTAAATTGTGCACATTTATGACAAAAAAAAATAAAATATACTGTTTAAGCAAATGTATTAATTAACTTTTAAAATATTTAGGCTTCATTTTCGGACAAAAACTTAGAAGGGTGAAATGAGTTTTTGGACATGTGCTGGTTTACTCCTTGCAAAGAGGAGTATTAGAAGTTTTAATCTGTCCTTTTTACTCCTCCTTAGTTGTCCTTTCAGGTACTTTTTGAAAGAAGACATTAGGCTGGATAGATCTTTGACCTGAACTATTATGTCCATTTATATTCTTTTATGTTCCTACCATGATTTGGACTATATTAAGTGAAGTAAAGTTTTGTAGGGACAGCTAATGCTTTTGTAGTAGCAGATGTAGAAGTCTGATCAAACTTTAGGTATACAAAACCTCCTTCAGAAGCTTTGAAAAAGCTTTGAGTGCTCAAAAAAGGTTCTTGAGAAGCAAAACATTTCAAAGTAAATATAGTTTAAGAACAATAGTTCTAAGCTGAAATCAGACAAAAGGGTGGTTAGTAGCAGAAGCTGAGAGAAAAGTTAAAAAGGGAAGAGAGAGTAACGATGAAATGAGTGAGCTAGTTGCAATTGGCTCAAACATTCCTCTCCAACATTAGCTGTAGGGTCATCTACCCCAGATTAGTCATTTAGTTGTTCTGATACCTCTCATAAGAAATTCTGGATTACAATACACTGACCTAATTTAAAATAAGATGAAGGTCCAACGGATTATATAGACCTGGTTTTTAGACTGGAAATTGAAAAGCCTCTTGTAAGTGTGCACCTTATTCAGTGTTCTCAATTCCTTCCTTCATGCAATGGACATAAAAATGAACAGAGCAACAAAGAAACTGTTTCCACATTCTTTTAAGATTTAACAGCAATATAAAAAGTTCCATATTCCGAAAATGCAAAATTTTCCAAATCATGCTTCTCTTGTATTCCAAATAACTCTTCTCTTGTAACAGGATAACACCTGTTCCTAACGTAATGTAACTAATGAATAAAAGTATTTAGGAAAGCAAGATTAAAGATTTTGTTTTACAGAAGTCAACTTGAAAACTTGACATTTGGTATCATACGTTTCAAGCAAGCTTCTGGGCTACTGGTTCCATAAGAATGAGTATGACTCTCTTTTGTAATTCATTTCCCTAAGAGAGTTTTTTTCTGTAACATGTATTTTGTATGCTGAAGTCTAAGGCACTGTTGAAATAGAAGAGGGTCAGATTCACGAGGACTTTACAAAAGAGACAGTATAGCCTGGTAAGTATTGGCGCTCTGGCCAGGATCACCATATGGAGGTTCAGCTGCTGAAGCTTCTTCCTCTAACCTTTATAAATCATTACAAGTCAGATATAAATTTTGCTATCGGTAAATAGATGCTAGAGATTCTGACCTTTTTAGTACATAGAAGAAGAACTCTACAACAGCAATAATAATTCTTGCTTGTAATAATAGCCATATTTTCATTCCAGGATGTGAATGTTTTTGATGTCCCCGACAACAGAAGTACATAAAGATAATTTACTTTCTACATCAATAAAAACCACTAATACAAAGTATTTCTTTTCCTAGGTAACACATTAGGTGTCCCAGCAATCAGAAAACTGACCTAGTTGATTGACACAAAAGCGAGACATTGAATATTACTTGGATTATCTGTTGAGAATCTGGTTTTGATAAACTTGGCATCATGCTCAAAAGCTTTGTCTTACAATAATAAATATTTGGGTATTATTAGTTCTTATGAATCTGAAATTAAAAAAAAAAAAAATCTGGAATCTTCTTTCTCTGCTACACTGAAAAATCTTTGAACCAGATAAGTAAATTAATTTTCTTGACATTTTGAATTCAATCTTAAATTTCCAAAAACCTTAAAAATCTTAGGAATAGTGTTGCTGGTGGGATTCTAACAAAATTATTGGGAAAAGAAAGTGTTAAAAATTGCTCCTGTTCTCATAGTGATCTTCCTCGATGCGTTCTAACTTTAAAACACATATAGATGCTGTACCTTCACTAGTATTCGCAGGAGATGGCAGCAAATTTGTTGCCTTTGAGATGTTTGATGTACATACTTCTAAGTCACCAAAGGAAAAGTCAAGAAATATAAACAAGTAATTTCCCTTCCTCCCTTACCCCTCAAGTCAGCTTGGTGAATACTTTGAGGAGAAAAGGTACTCAGGCATGATGGCAAATGATTCAGACATTCTTAAACACTGGAGACTTACATCTAATTTCCAAAGTTTGTCACTCAGAAACTTTAATTACAATGTTAGGAAATTAGCACTTTGCATACTGTAACATAATTCCCCATGGTGCTGTGAAACTATATCCTGCCATTGATCTGGTCTGCACGTGTAATGATGGCAGAATATTTAATTGTTTACGCAGTGAATAGCACAATTTAAATGCCACTGCAATATAAATACTTACAATGAAATTGTAGTTAGAGAAGTAATAGCTTAAAAAAAAAAGATTATTCTTGTTTGGAACAAGGTGGACAAAATATATCAGTAGTTTAGGAGATCTATATAGCTGCAGTGTGCTATAATAAGTTCTTTTATTCAGGAAGTCTTTAGAAGGAAAATAAAAGTTAAATGTTTTGTAAAATTAAAAAAAAATACCGTCAAGTGTGTCACTTAGTACAATTTATTTAAATTAAATATTCTTCTACTAATATGTGAAACTAAGTTATTTCTTTTCCAAATATTGGAAGCCCTTCTAATATATTCCTAGGATTGTACAAACAGATAGAACTTTCAAATACTTCTTGTAAAAAGACGTCAGGTAGACACAATCTTCTAGTAATCTCAAAAGACCCCCAACAAAATGGAAACATGTAGTCATCAATGTTATTCTTACAACTCAAAGCACATCTGAAAAATGGTAGCGTTATTTGATACTTCATACAGTCTAAAATTCTTTTTGGTCTTTTTTGCACCTTCTTCAAAAAGATAATAAAAAGAGAGGAAGACTATGGAAAAAGTATAACAAACTTGCTCACTGCAGTATTTAATAGGGAAATGACCGAACAGAAGAGTAGGTAATGAAACCAAAAGCTATGAGAAAATGACGAAAGATATTAAACACTCTGACGTTGTGTAACGACTGTGGGGAGCCAAAGATCTTACTGCTGGAAACACGAATATTTGAACTATAGCAACACTTCTGTACTGCTGCAATGCATTTCCTTCATATTACTTCACTCTGCATGGGAGGAACTAGTTATAAGGTTTTTTATGTTGTGTGAAGCATCACGTTAAAATACAATTATGTGTTTGTGAGTTCAGTTAAAAAAAGGACCTATGTTTTAGTGTTGTATGGAGCAGGCTGACAGACTTGTAGGTGGAGAATATGTCGGAGGAAAGAGGAACACTACACACATTTGCACTCACACACGCAGAAAAGTATATTTGAAGTATGAAGAACATTTTTTTTTGATTCAAAACAAATCTGTTAGGTTTCAGGTGACAAAAAGGAACTGTACCACCAGGCAAACACTTCATTATGAATTTCATTTCCTACCTTTTGCAGTCTTTACTTTTGGCATTATTGAATTGAGTGCTAAAGACTTGATATAAGAATAGAGTTATTGAAAAAAAAAAGATACAGAAATAAATGAAAGTGTCAAGAATATAATTAATTCTTAACTTGCATACTCATACTGTGTCTCATACTCCCCACTTGAAAATATATATCCTCATTAGTTCATTATTATTATTAATTATTATTTTTATTATCATTATGTTTTAGATAAAATTTAGTGGAATTGCACTTCATAGTATTCAGAATACAGAAAAAAAAAGCTTTTCTTAGCAATGTTTATTGGGGAACAATATTGGAAAGTTCAGTTTAACACATAAAGAATTCCAGGTCCTTTCCTGCATCCATTTTTTGTTGCAGTTTTACGGATGAAAAAAAACCCCACAAAAACATTTCTTCTCTTTCTTCTTCAAAACTGATTATCTAGGTACATTCAGAGCTAAGTTACAATATGCTGTACATATATACACTAAACATGTAAAAAACACATAGACAGTCATGGCTCAGGGACTGATGTTGTCAATAGGGCTTTGGATTTTCCGATCACAAATTGGTATACAAGTCACCAGAGCTGCGTGCAGCCAATGGGATGCACTTGTCCCAAAGGAGGAAAATGATTCTGGGGCAGGAGTTGGCAGGGCTCATTGATAAGGCTTTAAACTAAACTTAAAGGGAGAAGAGGTCAATAATTTCATGCTTGCCTGTGACAAACAGCAGGACAGCACATCAAGGCCAGAGCAATGGAGTCCTAGTAAGGGCTCTCTACTTGTTGCCCTGAGGTAAGCCATGGATAATGCACTGAGACACACCAAGGGAATCAAGAGGAATTCTCACAAGAGAGTGACTGAGCCAGCCCAGCTGAAGCACCTCTATGCGATTGCATAAAGTTTAGGCAAAAAACAAGATAAATTAAGGGCCACTGTGCTGCTGGAAAACCATTACATAGTGGCTGTAATTGAAACTTGGTGGGATGATTCCCGTGACTGGAACGTAACGATAGATGGATACAAGCTGTTTAGGAAGGACAGGCAGGGGAGGAGGGGAGGAGGTGTTGCCCTCTACATCAGTGACCAGCTAGAATCAATGGAGTTCCATATGGGGAAGGACAATGAGCCAGTTGAGAGTGTATGAGTTAAGATTAAAGGGAAGACAGGGAAAGGTGATGTTACGGTAAGGGTCTGCTACAGGCCACCTGACCAGCAGAGCCAAGCAGATGAGACCCTTCATAGGCAGAGAGAAGTGGTTTCGTGCTCACAGGCTCTGGTCCTTGTGGGAGATTTCAGCCACCCTGACATCTGCTGGAGGGGCAGCACAGTAAGGCATCAGCAATCCAGGACATTCTGTGAATGCATTAATGACAAATTCTTCCTCCAAATGGTGGAGGAACCAACAAGAAAAGATACTATGCTGGACCTTGTTCTCACTGGCTGGTGACCAACATGAGGTTCAAGGATAACTTTGGCTGCAGTGAGCATGAAGCGATCAAATTCAAGATCCTCAGGGCAACTAGGAGGGTGTATTCCAAGCTTATGACCCTGAACTTTAGACATGCAGACTTTGATCTCTTCAGGGATCTGCTGAACAAAGTGCCATGGGACAAAGCCCTAGAGGCAAGGGAGGCCCAGGACAGCTGGTCAGTATTCAAGGATCACCTTCTCCGTGTCCAGGAGCAAAGTATATCAACAAAGAGGAAGGTAGGAAAGAATGCTAGGAGAACTGTCTGGATGAGCAAGGAGCTCCTGGATACACTGTCACAGAAAAAGAAACTTTACAAGGAGTGGAAGATAGGACAGTTAGAGTGGGAGACATATAAGCAAGCTGTCAGAGCAGCAAGAAATCTGGTTAGAAAAGCTAAAGCTCAGTTAGAATTAAATCTAGCCGGGGAGATCAAGGGAAACAGCAAAAGTTTCTAAAGGTGTACTAATGGTAAGAAAAAGATTAGGTAAGCTCTGGGCCCCCTCAGAAAAGAAACGGGTGAACTGGTGACAAGTGATTTGAAGAAGGCCAAGGTTCTCAATGACTTTTTTTCCTCTGTCTTCACTGGCAAGGGCTGCAGCCACACTCCCAAAGTCACAGAAGAAAATGGCAGTGTTTGGATGACAGAACTGCCCATTGTAACTCAAGATTGACTTTGTGACCATCTGATGAACCTGAAAAGTGTACAAGTTCATGGGACCTGATGGGATACATCCACAGATACTGAGGGAACTGGCAGCTGAGGTTGCTAAACTACTAAACCAAAAGTCATTGCAGTCCGGTGAAGTCCCCACTGACTGGAAGAGGGGAAACATAATCCCCATTTTCAAAAAGGGAAAGAACTATGAACCAGGGAACTATAGGCTAGTCAATCTCACCTCTTTGCCTGGTAAGATTATGGAGCAGATCCTCCTGGAGACACTGCTGAGGCAGAACAATAACGAAGAGGTGATTTGGTAGAGTCAACATGGCTTCACCAAGGGTAATTCATGCCTGACAAACCTGGTGGCCTTCTATGAGAAGGTCACAACATCAACAGGCAAGGGAAGAGCAACTGATATAATTTACTTGGACCTGAGCAAAGCCTTTGATACTGTTCCACATGACATCCTGGTCTCCAAGCTGATAAAATATGGGATTGATGAATGGATAGTTCAGTGGATAAAGAACTGACTTGATGGCCTCACCCAAAGAGTGACTGTCAATGGGTCCATGTCCAAGTGGAAGCCAGTGACAAGTGGAGTCCCTCAAGGATCAGTACTGGGACCAGCCTTGTTTAACATCTTCATCAGCAATATGGACAGCGCCATTGAGTGCACCCTCAGCAAGTTTGCTGATGACACCAAGCTCTGTGGGGCAGCTGACACCCTAGAGGGTAGGGATGCCGTCGAGAGGGACCTTGAAAAGCTGGAGAGATGAGCCTATGCCAACCTAATGAAGTTCAACAAGACTAGGTGCAAGGTCCTCCATCTGGGTCGGGGCAATCCCAAGCACCAATATAGGCTGGACCGTGATTGGCATGACAGCAGCCCAGAAGAAAAGGACTTGGAGATACTGGTGGACGAGAAGCTCAACATGAGCCTTCAGTGTGCACTTGTAGCCCAGAAAGCCAATCGTGTCCTGGGCTGCATCAAGAGGTGCATGGCCAGCAGGTTGATTGAGGTGATTCTCCCCATCTACTCCACTCTTATGAGACCTCAGCTGGAGTACTGCATCCAGTTCTGGAGCCCACAGTACAAGAAAAATATGGACATACTGGACCGTGTCCAGAGAAGGGTCACAAGGATGATCAGATGGCTGGAGCACCTCTCCTATGAAGACAGACTGAGAGAGTTGGGGTTGTTCAGTCTGCAGAAAGGAAGGCTTTGAGGAGACCTTATTGTGGCCTTCCAATATCTTTAGGGGACCTACAAGAAAGCTGCTGAGGGTTTTTTTAGGATGTCGGGTAGTGATAGAACTAGGGGTAATAGATTAAAGCTAGAGATGGATTGGTTCAGATTGGACATTAGGAAGAAATTCTTCACCATGAGGATGGTCAGACACTGGCACAGGTTGCCCAGAGAGATGATGGAAGCTCCATTCCTGGAAGTTTTTAAGGCCAGGCTGGATGGGGTTCTAAGCAGCCTGATCCAGTAGGGGATGTCCTTCCCCATGGCAGGGTGATTGGAACTAGATGATCTTTAAGGTCCCTTCCAACTCTGACAATTAATCCTATGATTCTATGATTCTACAGTTCTATGATTCTACCATTAAACAAGCACAAATACCAGATTCTGCACCTTGGATCCACATGAAAGGTAAGATTCTGGAGAGCAGCTCCATAAAAAGAGGTTTGGGTTAATTGCAATATCAGTTGACTCAGCAGTGTTTCCCCGCAGCCAATAGAGCCAGACACCCACTGGTGTGCATCAAGCACAGCATAACCAACTGGTTGGAAGAAGTGATTGCCTCACTATACTAACCACTGGCTGGTCTCACCAGGGGCAATGTTGGGCTCGATAACGTAAGAAGGATGCAAAAATATGAGAATGTGTCCAAAGGAGGGCAACAAAGGTGGTAAAAGGTCTAGAATACGTGACTATGAGGAGTGTCTTGAGAGACTATATTTGTTCAGCTTAGAGAAGCAATTAAGGGGTGACCTCAGTGCTGTCTCTGAATTCCTTATGAGGGGGAGAAGGGAGGGAAATGCTGATTTCACATCTCTGGTGTTCAGTGGTGGGACACAAGGGAATGGCTTAAAGCTGTGTCACTGGAAGCTTAGATTGAATATGTGGAAAAGGTTCTTCACTGAGAGCGTGGCCAAGCACTGGAACAATCTCCCCAGGGAAGTGTTCATGACTCCAAGTCTGTCAGTGTTCAAGAAACATTGGGACAACCCTGAGATATATGGATTTAGGTTGCCCTATGTGGATTCAGGAGCTGGACTCAATCTTTGTAGGTCTCTTCCAGCTCAGGATATTCTAGGATTCTCTGAAATTTGATTAGGAAGACATGTAAGAAGAAATTAATCTTATAAATTTGTTCTTGCAAAACATGTCTAGTGCTTACGAATAGTACCTTTTTCCAACAATAAAGAGGAAAGAAATTGGCGCAATTCATTAAGACATCAGAGTGTAAACCTATTTAATGGTTGTAGACCTAGATACAGCGAAATTTAATGACAGGTAAAATATTTAAATTAAGTTACATCAGATTTACTTATCTTAATGTAACTCATTGATGTTAAAATTGACTGTACATATTGCTTTCAAATTCTTCAACACTTGCATTTACTGTCGACATCTCTAAAAACCATAGTATGCCTGCATTTTGAAGAATATATTTGGAGAAAACGATAACAAAATTGAAAAAATACCATGCACATTTAGGTGTTAGAAAGATAAATCCTTCCAAAAAATCACATCTTCACTGTTATATTTCCATTTTCAGTGACAATCAGGAAAACAAATGTAGCAAAATAGCAAGGAAACAAAATTTAAAAATAATGTAAGGTAAAGAAAGAGATTACTAATAGAGCCGTCAAAAGAATTGGCTAGATGAGGCTGAGCTCTAAATAAAGATCAGAATACCCACTGAGATTTGCCTTAATTTCCTCCACACTAAGCACATATAGGGTCCTGTAAGGTATGTTATTCCTCATATAGGTAGCTATGACATCAATGACTTAAAGCAGTACTCGCTACGATGGCTTCAAGAACTAGGGCTGTAGATCTAATTCCTGTCAAACTATTGTAAATTTTACCCCACTGAAAAATAAACCATCCTTCTACCATTCCTGGATACTCAGCTTTTAAAATACGTATGAAAAATTCCAAATATAGCTGTGTAGATAAGTAGACAATATTAATTTCTAAGTTCTTTTCTTGTTGACAGACAGGGAAGGGGAAAGTCAGTTAGTAACTAATGATTAATGATGACACATGTCAAAAAAAAGGATTTTAGCATAGGAAGAAATCACAGTGGAAAAGGCTTTACTGGAAAGTGACAAGTAACATTTTTCTTTCTATAAAGGAAACAGATATTCTGTAGTTCGAAAGCGTAACTTAAAAATTCTACTTTCCAACCCAGAGACTAGTGCTTTGGCGAACAGACCACTTGACTAGCAAGAAATCATCTTTCAAACTAAGACATCAGCGAAAAATGGACATTAATTATCCTGATATCACAGATGGCTCTAGTAAAGCTATAAAATTTTACTTGGTATTTCAAAAATCTTTTTTTTATTTTAATAGTTCTTTTAATGTGATTTTTTTTTTTCCACAGGACTCAACATTCTGCCAAGAATTTATATGTAACATATAAATCCATTGGAATGTTATTAAGAAAGAAAATTCAATTTTGTAAATGAGATTTCCACTTTTCTGCTTTAAAGGTAGAAATCAAAAAGCAGTTAATATTTCCTCTTTTATACAATCCCTGACTCTTTTCTGTATTTTTAGTGACATTGTGCAAAAGCTAGGCAATTATTTCCTGTAGTGACACAACTCACATAAAGACAAATTAAATGGAGTTGTTCCTGCTTCTGTGAAGATTGAATTTGTTTCCTAATGTTTAGTTCAAGTGAATATAAGCAAGTCTTTCCTCTTTTTGGTTCCTTGTACATTACAAAAAAACAAATTACCACTAGCATCACTTTTTCGAAGATTTTTTGTTTTAATATTTCAATGTTACAACTAAAGGACATGAAAAATTGTGACATAAAAATAATA
Source organism: Apaloderma vittatum (assembly GCF_000703405.1). Taxonomy (NCBI): domain Eukaryota; kingdom Metazoa; phylum Chordata; class Aves; order Trogoniformes; family Trogonidae; genus Apaloderma; species Apaloderma vittatum. The sequence continues at coordinate 22,244 of NW_009700585.1, read as the reverse complement.
TTGGATGGATATAGGGTCGTAGATTGAACAATTCTTCTTCTTCTTCTTTTTTCTTCTTCTTTTCATTTCCAAAATAAACCACTTCTCTAATATGCTTGTATATATAGATACTATTTTTTTATTTTATTAACTTGACTATTTTTCTGCAGGTAAAATTTTTGTCATCATATGAAAACTCTAGAGTAAAAGATCATCTAGGTTATTCATTTATGTTCCTTTTTATTGTCTTTATGATACTAGTATCTTATACAGCAGCAATTAGCCTGACTGAAAATGTTTGGAAATATCTTCATTTATGGAGGTGATGATCTTGATCTAGCTTTGGGGTTATGCTTGAATTATTCCTACATATTAGCTAGTTACGCTGTGTTTACAATGATATCTGAATTAAAAAATAAATCACAATGTTATAATATTGTTGTCTATTGCTATAAGCTTATATTCAATACTGGGAATATTCTAGGAAGCATCCAAACAACGGTCTTTACTTTCCAAATTGAACGCTGCATACCACCTGCCTTTTGATATAATTATTCCACATAATTGTTTCTGTCAAGAATAAATGAAGCTTTAAAAGAGAAACACAATCATTATAAGCAACAGAGCCTGAGTTATATAGTAAGGTGGTCCTTTTGTTCTCTTTTTATCCAGAGTTGCTAATAAAGAATTGGGAAGGTGATGGAAGTTGTAAATGATTACACAAGAAAATATCTATGCAGGTACACTTCCTTGTTGCAATTTAAATTTTTTTTCTGTTGCTAGGTGCATATCCACTAAATGATATTTCTTTCCATTCAATTTGTTTTTCATGAGTGGAAGCACACTGCAGAGGGTAAGTCAGGGTAAGATCCAGCAGTCAAGTAACATGATTTTTTACAAGACTTTTTACAAGACCTTTTACAAGAGTGTCCACTGATAGGACAAGGGGAAACAGGTTTAAGTTGAAGGAGAATAGATTTAGACTAGATCTTAGGAAGAAATTCTTCAGTATGAGGATGGCAAGACTTTGGGATAAATTGCCCAGAGACGTTGTGTCTGCCCCCTCCCTGAAGGTGTTCAAGGCCAAGTTGGACAGAGCCTTGAATAGCCTGATCTAGTTGAGAGGTGTCCCTGCCTGTGACAGGGAGGTTGGATTAGATGATCTCTAAGGTCCCTTCCAGCCTAGACCATTCTACGACCCTATGATTTTTAAGCAAATACTTCCGTTCATTTAAGGAAAAAAAAATCTTAGTTTTTTTAGACATACTTATCTGACATAAGTATACCTGTGTTCTGTTTCCACTTTCAGGAAATAAAGGCTTATTTTATACATCTATCTATCTATCTGTTTATTTATTTATTAAGAGAGTACCTCTGCATAATCAATGACCATGACTAAAGATGTAAAAGAAGATAAGAGCAGTTGCAACCCCTAAAACATCATCTCAGATCTTCACTTCTTCTTTGGCATACTTTATATATAATTGGGATTCCAATGTAAATGTAATATTGCACAGCAGTTACTAAGTATCCACCAGATGGAGATAATCTTTTCATAAGCAAGCCTAGTCAGTATACATCAATACTTCCTCTTCTCTCTCTCGTCTTCCCAGTTATTTCTTGAGGAGATACTTCACCAAGGCTTGTAGTCCCCTTTTCTGGGCAGCAGCCCCATTAGAGTCAATATCTATAATTGGCGTAATTCCCCTTTTTAAAAAATGTTTGTCTGTCCCACTCCTATTCTGACTTTTTTTTTCTGAAAAGTTTTGTCATCACATATACCACATTATGATGAAGAAGCAATTCCAAGAAAAGTAATCTTCCGTTAATAGTAAAGTAGAAATTTTTCTGTGGTGCTGTCCAATGTCTGAAACGGTAAGTCAGAGCTTCTAAGTACTATTGTCTCCTCTGTTGTCAATGTATGAATGGTAAATTCCTCAAATTTTATTGCAGAGCTTTAAAGTGATTTTTCAAGGAAAAGAGTTCCACAAGGAGTATAACAAAATTTCTGGTTTTCAGTACTCAGCTACCTCTAAAACATTGCTGTGAGAGAGAAGCCTGAAATTATTTTTGTCTTTTTCATGATGGAGAGAAGGCTGAATGATCATTATGTGAGTGGGAATTCAGTATTATAAATAAAAATATCTTATTATCAGCTATGTTTACATCATCTTTGCTTGCATAAAAATGTTTGCATGCAAATGTAATTAAAGTGGGTAAGAAGTATTACCCATGTATTAAGATAGCAAATCTCCTAAATATTCTGTCTTACTCACCCACTGCAGAAAGTTACACAGAGTTTTATATAGTAATTTCATAAATATCTTCAAAATGTTATTTCATCTTTCTGCGAGAAACAGTCGTGTTTTTTCATAGTATCTATTACATCCACAAACTGTAATCTGAGGTATTAAAAAACATAATTAATAGTGTGGGATGTGACCCTTCTGATCAAACTGAACTATGTGTTAAGTTAATAATGATCTCAAAGAAGAAATTATACTATTTAGGTTGAGAAGAAGCCAGAGTTAATATTACTCTTTTATTATTTTTAAAGAAATAGTAATACAATTTGTTCTTAAATATGGTTACTTCCTGAATGCCAGAGAAAAAGCCTATAATTTGACATTATAATGATTTCAGGGTGATTTTACAGGACGAAATCCTGTATTCATACATTTACCACCTGTTCTCTAAACATAATGAAATATTAGTTGTAATTACATCTAGTTATATTAAGAAAAAATCATAGAATCGTGGAATGATTTGGGTTGGAAAAGACCTTAAAGACCATCTAGTCCAATCGACCTGCTGGGACACCTCCCACTGGACCAGGTTGCTCAAAGCTCCATCCAGCCTGGCCCTAAACACTTTTGGGGAGAAGTTTTCCACAGCTTCTCTAGGCAAGCTGTTCCAGTGCTTCAGTGACCTTTATTCCTACTATCTGCTATTTGCTCTCTACTATCTACTATCTACTATCTACTATCTAATATGTAATATCTACTATCTAATATCTAATATCTAATATAAATCTATCCTCTCTGTTTGAAACCATTGCCTCCTGTTCTATCACTGCACCATTTGCTAAACAGTCTTTCCTCATCTTCCTGTAGCCCCCTTCAGGTACTGGAAGGCAACTATAAGGTCTCCCCAGAGCCTTCTCTTCTCCAGGCTGAGCAACCCCAACTCTTTCAGCCTGTCCTCACAATGGAGGTTCACCAGGCCCCTGATCATCGTCATGGCCTTTCTCTGGATTCTCTCCAACAGCTTCTTGCTATAAGAGATGTGAAATACCACAGGTATCTCGTTTGTACTAATACTAAGATTGGAAACTCATTACCACTAAAAGTGTCAGTTCTGATGAAGCATTTAAAAAAATTTCTAGAATCAAATTCAGAATGTCTTTACTAAGCTGTTCTATGGTAGAGTGTACCATTGGAAATGTGATGAGTCTTCATGTAAAAATGCTGATTTGAATTAGATTTAGAATATATGTCATCCTCAATTAGCCTTCCCTTCATCAGAATGATCTCACAAACACGGAGAATGAATCTTTATTTCCTCCTTTGCACATGGGAGGTCATTTGTCAGATTTAATATACTTCTACCTATGTCTTCCTACATGCTTTGGATTCAAGATAGATGACTACGGACTTCATGGAGAAAAAAAAAATCACATCAGTAAGAAATAAAATTCTATTTTTATTAAATGTTGATTATATTTCATGTTTTGTTCTCTAAATTATAGAAAAACTGAATCATCAATGATAAAGATGTTGTATGGAAATTAAAAAATCAGGAAGTTTTTAACACTTTCAGAACTCATTTCTGCAGTGTAAGTTAATGTTGGTTCTTAAAAACTGGCAAGATATAAATTTTGTAGAACTAGCTATCCATATTTTCTTTAAGCACTAGATTGATGGGTATTATTTATTGTTGAAGTTTAACATCAAAACAATTACCTTTTACTTAAAATACTATCCATGTTGCAAACGATCTACCTTCTTGCACTTCTACAGAACATTGAGGCATAAGCAAAAAAAAATAATTAAGAAATAAAAATGCTTTAAAAAGTGTTCTTGATAGATGCTGGAACAGCAACTATTCTTAATATTTAGCAAGATATCTCCTTTAAATAGTAGAGCTAAAACAAGAACTCTGAAAAGTTGACTAGAGGAAAAACTTGAAATAAGCAATGTCAGAGAAATAAATAAAAAACCCCCACCAAACCTAAAACAAAAAGCAAGACTGAGATTCAAAACACATGAAAGAATGCCCTGAGGATATGTAAAAGAAGAGGAATGACACAGCTAGACTTGTGCAAGAGTCTTGTACTTTGACTAATCCGGAATGATTGGAGATAAACTGAATTACATAGGTTAATGATAAGAAAATAGTTGATATAAAGAAATGCAAGGGTGGAAAAATCAGTTGTGAAGAATTTTGATATTTTGTTTTCAACAGGAATGTCATAAAAAAGCATTCTTATTCACATCAGCATGTGTTAATACTTTCCATTCTATTCACGCTTGATTGAAGAAACTGTAGACCATCAGGACTTGCCTTTTTAAGAACATGCTCACCTGTGTATCTCAGGGAAACTGAAAACTGCATCTCACAAAAGTAAATTGATATAAAAATCACATTTTAATACATGTGCACTCGATAAAATATTATTATCTAAATGCTGCATATTGCTAACTGAAAAAATACGCAATTATGCTTATATTTTGTAGAAAAATCATACAAAATAAAAGTAGGAAAAAGGTTAATTTAAACCTTTCTGCCTCTTCCAGCTAACACTCAGTGGTGCAAATTTTAGACCATAGTTAAGATTTTGTGTTTTCCTTCAGCACATGATTTTGAAATTGTGCATTTATCCATAGTGAGATACTTAAATAGTTTCCACTATCAGAAAAACAGCTATATTCCCACAAAAAAAAAAAAATTGCACATTTCAGTTAGTGTAAATGGGAAAATGTTTCTATTTGAGTGATTTATTAATGTAGATACATATAATTTAAGCAGATATGCAAATACTGTAATTTGTAGTGACAGTTACTTGTGAGTGTAGTTATTTGCAGACGTAATAATGTGGTGGTGGGTTTTCATATTGATTAACAGAACATGAAAAATTTAGAGTATGAAAGAATGAAAACAAAAAATAATTTCCCAAATTATTTCCAAAATAATTTTATAGCTTTTGAACTTTTGAAATCTAGTCAAAAATCTAAACTAATATTTACATATTTTTTTGCCTTTTTTAGTTAGGTTTCTCTAGCAGTACGGTAACGACAAGAAGAAATATAAACATGTCATCACTACTAAGATTGAAAGACTAATTTTACTTACAATAATATTATAATACACTATATTAATAATGTATGTTTATTAAAAACATCTCAAAAACTTATGGAAACTACTTTTTATGGCTTTTCATCAATTTTTTGGGGGATGATGGAAAATTACCTTCTAAAAACATAGCAATTCTATAAAATTAACTTTAGAGGAATATTTAGGTCTTGAGTAAATTTGAATTCTGCAAGACAAATATGGAATCACTTTCTTATACCAATTCCACAAATAGTATATCTAAACAAAAATGGGAACTGTCCACTGTGAAGTTACATGTTTGCTATACATGTGAAGCGTACTGAAAAGGACCTGATTGTTATAGATGATAAAGTAATTATGATAAACAGCACATTTCCTCTAATATATATTTTTTTTACAGATCAAATCTCTGCCCTTAAAGTTACATCGAGTTTACCTATGTAATTTCTGAATGTAATCCCAAACCAGCTTTAAAAAACAGGGACCCAGTCCTCAGCTGGTGGAAACCAGCAAAGTATCATTGAAATGTTTTTTTTGTAGGTCAGCTTCTTGTCTGACACATATAAACTGGACATGACTAAATGAACTTATGCCTCAAGTGACTGTTCTATATTGCTACAACCTGTCATAAACAATTGCTTAAACTATAAGGCTGTGTTCAACAATAATGTTTCTGTAGGCACAGCAAGTTTCTTTGTACTCTTGCTAACACTGCAGGAAAGTTGTCTTCAGGAGTACTTCCTAAAGCATACGTGCCTGGGTACTCCATGTTATTTTGTTCTGAAATTTGCAAAGCATTTTCAGGAACTTAACATTAAAGTTTCTGAATAATTCCACATTAATTGCTAAATAGGAATAAATCTCACATGTAAATGTTAAATTGCAAAGTCAGCACTGTGAAGAATCATTAGATTCTGTATAAATGGACTTACTTGCCTGGTATAATTGTGTGAGATTAAAGTGGCATTAAAAAACAGACACCCAAGACAATAGCCAATACTTAGGCTTGTATCCCAGAATCAAATTGGTTAACTAATCCCATTTTATGTATTCTAGCAGTGACTATTCTTAGATAATTCTTAAAAATTGATTCTTTACTTTAATCCATATTGACTCCGATCTTAGACCTACTAGCAGGAAATCATCAACAATTCCAGATTGGTAGAGAAGGAAATAATATGAACTTGAAGGCAAAGTGCTGTGAATAAGTCATATGTATTGAGCCATGATATCCACCTTGCTAAGATAATTAATCTCAATCAAATTAATTAAAATAATCATGTGGACAAAGATAACCAGGATTTAGTTACCATTCTTGACATTGTCTCTCTTAGTTAGGGTGAATTCCTGAAGATTATTAATGATACTGAGGCTCCTCAGGGCTGAAGCAATCACTGCTGTGAAATAAAATTGTGTACTCTAAGCTTAGACAACATGATCTTACATGCTGAATCTCGAGGCCTTTTTCTGGAGAACATGTCAATTAACACAAGGAAATCCTCATCAGACAATATGGAGTTCATCTTCAATTCCCATACTGGGGATTTTTTTGTCCCGTTTAATTTGTGTACTGTTCTAGGTATCTACACAAATATTTAAGAAAGGTAAGACACAGTATCTTATAGTTGAGTATTTTCTTGGTCAAAAGTCTGAGTATATCTAATGGAGGAATGACAATATCGACTTCAGAGGAACTGAATATTTGAGCATTTAGTCTTTTAAATTGTATTGCTCTTCCCCCTCCCCCCGCCCCTAGTTCTAAGTAGAATGTCTTCAGTCACTCAGTTTTAGATACTGACTTTCTTTCTTTTCTCTCCCTTCTGTGTCTCCACCTGTTCAGGAGGGACAGCAGAGTAGGCCCCTGTAGGACAGAAGGTAAGGGTGTCCTATGGGGACTAGACTTTATGTTCAAGGAAAACTTAGAACTTATTCTTTCATTTCCTGTGTGCTTACTCTTGCCACCAGGTTTCTTTGACGGCTAATGTGTCTTTTTCAATTTACCAGCTGACAATAAATTCAATAGAAAGTGACCATAACTGATGAGCTTTGCACTGAAGGCTGAATGGGTGGAACTGTGTATGTTGCCATCACATTTCACAGAATCACAAAATGTTTGGGGTTGGAAGGGAACCTGAAAGATCATTTAGTCCAACACCCCTGCCAGAGCAGAATCACCTACAGTAGGTCACACAGGAATGTGTCCAGGGGGGTTTTAAACTCCTCCAGAGAAGGAGACTCCACAACCTCCCTGGGCACATTGTTCCAGCACTCTGTCACCCTCACAGTGAAGAAGTTTTTCCTTATATTCACATGGAACCTCCTATGCTTTAGCTTGCATCCATTGCCCCTTGTCCTGTCATTGGACATCACTGAGAAGAGCCTGGCTCCATCTTCCTGACACTCACCCTTTACATATTTATAAACATTTATGAGGTCACCCCTCAGCCTCCTCTTCTCCAAGCTAAAGAGACCCAGCTCCTTCAGTCTTTCCTCACAAGGGAGATGTTCCACTCCCTTCATCATCTTTGTGGCTCTGCGCTGGACTCTCTCCAGTAGCTCCCTGTCTCTCTTGAGCTGAGGGGCCCAGAACTGGACATAATATTCCAGACGTGGCCTCACCAGAGCAGGGTAGAAACAATTATGTTTAGTTCAGAAATAACTTATTAAAGATGACTGAATTTTTATTCCAAGTTTTCATTATAAAATTTAGTACTAGACTAGAACTTACAATCAGTAGAAGATTTGCAGAGGATATTTCCTACCTTGCAGATGTAATGAGTGCCACATGTTTGTGTCTCTAATCTACTACGACCACTGCACTGCCTGGTATCACATTATGCTTTGTTAGATGGAATACACATCAGGGAAGAAGTTGGGATGAGTTCATATTGGAGAATAGTTTTACTAGGTCAGATTCTCTACTCATTTAAAATTGTCCTCTTGTCCCCATACTAGGACTGGATGTGATTAGCTCCTGGATAATCCCCAGCGGGAGGAAATAAAATGAATGAGCTCTCAAAGTCTAATCACTATTCAAAGAAAAGAAGGAATATGTTTTTTAAATGTATTTATACAAATTATAGTGGTAAATAATTCCCTCAAGCTTTTAGCTGAATAAACATTTTCATATTTGTTTAAAATGTGAGAACAATGCATTTATAATCTAGAATGCATTTTACTTTCTGAAATGAGTTACATGCTGCAAAATTTAAGCTTTTACAGCATCTATTAAACAAAAGTCTCCACCCAGACATTTTACTGTGGCTTTATCTCCTTACATTTTTACCTGTTACTCAATATAATTTCATCATGTCTGTAATGATAAGGTTGAAAAAATAACCTTTATGATACCAGATGGATTCTAATTCTCAAAAATCTCTGTGATGGCACATTCATATTGACATTTATACTGACTCCATTTATGACAGACTGAAGGTGATGAACAGGCCCATGCAAGAGGTCACCTTGTGTCAAAGCTGGTATACAGTCTGTCAAACACAGTGAATATAAGGCTGCTAATGAGGAATTAACTAGATAGAATGTGAACCATTTTACTGTTTTCATGCAATCCAAACCTGTTAAACAATGCTAATCAGGTGTTTATTAAGTGAAACCATTATGCCAAACTTGCTTCAGAACCTACCATATGTCAAAGAGGTTGTAAAGTATTATTCATCAGATTTAAAGCTGATTAATGAGTCATTTAATAGTGAAGCTTTCTTTTCTTAGCCTCTAGCTAAGCATATATATCAAGGTTAAACTAACACATACATGGTTTTAAAAGTAAAGTTTCTGTTAAAACAAAAGAAAATCCTTAACTGCTCCATGGAAGTTCTAATAGTTGAAAAGCTTTCAGAAGAAGGAATTTATTTATGTTTTTTCAGATAAAATGTAGCAAAAGAAAGACATATTAATATAAAATGAACAAGACAACTAGGAGTCTACGCACATTTCCACACAAAAGAATAAAATTTACAAATACTAGCCAGAATAATTATCAGACTTACTGCTCACATTCATTTCACTATCTTTCCTGTATTTGTTATTTACATAGTATTGCAGCAAATTTAGCACTACAGAACAATCTGGGCTGTACTGAAACCAAAAAGCTGGTGAAATATTAAGCAGAAGTGAAGCACAGCTATCAAAAATCTGCTCTGTCCATGTCAGTAAGCAATAAAGGTAGAGTTATCGAGGTAGTTGTAAATGTTAATAGTATAATGAACAGTGAAAGTCTGAAGAGACAACTAAAATACATGTTATGAACAACAGTGGGGTTCAGATAATCTGAAGATGGTAACCAACATTTCTTCAGTAAATAACCACTAGACAACTAGACCCGATGCTCTTTTAAACTGTATTTTGCAAGTGAGAGGGCATTGCAGAGAAAATAGCTATAAATTCTTGTATTTGTACTTAGTCAGGTATTAGCTTGGCTTAAATTAGAAGACTGAATAAATGTAGAGTTGTAATAAATATTCTAATTTCTGGAAGTGAAAAATAGAGAAACCTGGAGGACTATAAATCAGCTAGACAAACAAAACAGCAAAACAGCTAGACAGAACAGCAAAACAGGTAGAAAATGGTAGAAAATGGAAAAGATTGCAGTGAAAGCTTTTAGATATAACCAGAGCATAAACCATCTATAGAAGCAAATTTAAAGGCTCCTTGGACAGCTTGCAAGGAATAAAAACCAGAAATAATTACAAAGATTGAAACTTTTCAGAGATCAAGATACAGAAGAATAAAAATAATTATTTAAAGGGCAATCTGAGTTAAACTTTTGAATAAGAGAAAGTAGTATTGTGTGAAAAAACACAAGAAGGCAAAAAAAGGTGGTCATTTTGCAGACAGCATGGGTTAGAACATAAAGTTGAATACGGTGCAAAGACAAACGTATTACCTCAGCTTACAGAAATGGCAGTGATGTGTTATGTAGAGGAAAAGGATTAACTGATGATGTTGAAGGTGGGTATGTAACTGTGCCAAATCTATCTGGACGTACTCCAACCCAGTAAAAGTCCCCATGAGGCTCAGTCATGCTCTCAAGCCAGAAATACTACAAGAGTCAGCATGGCATGTGAAACGACAGTGAAACAGAACATCCTTTCTGTGATGAGAGAGTGAGCTTTTAAAGTACCAGGCTGCAGACAGGCTGACATATACTTTGACATACACTTCATTGAAATATAAACTAAGAGCTTCCTAATGAAATGTGCCAAACGTGTAAAGCTGGGAAATATTGCCAGTATAGGATCAGAATATCATATAGCAGGAAATAGTGACAAATCAGATTTCAGTAATATAAATGGAATGGAAGAGTTCAAGGTACTTAGAGGCTAATAGGAAGAATGACTGCTCTGAAGAGTAAGTTCATCAGCTGATAAAGCTCAGCTGCATCACAAAATCCAATGCTTATGGCTTGGCATATAATAGTTAGCTTGTCTCAGAAAGAGATGGGAGTCTGGACAGTGAAGAGCTGAGATATTTTCAGCTGACTCCAGAGGCTACTCTCTGGAACTATTACAGAATAAGACCATCGAATTTAGTTCACTTCTTCCTATATATGCTCCTCCATTGCTGTCGTAGGAGTACTATCAAGCATTCTATATGCCTTCATATAGGTTCTTGAGGCACGTGACATGTCTTCAATATTACCTTCTAAAGGCATTAGTCTTGCTAGCTATGACACAACTCTAATACTCAGGTGCTTTGGGCTGAAAAAATATTAAGATAAAGCCTGTTGTTGACACAGGAATTAGTCAATATGTACAAATTTTAATAAAGACGTATTGGGTTTGAGTGGCAAAGCAGGGCTACAGGGCTGGCTTCTGTGAGAAGTCCCTAGAAGCTTCCAGTATGTCTGATAGTGGCAATGCCAGCCAACTCCAAGTTGGGCTCGCCACTGGCCAAGGCCGAACTCACCAGTGACAGTGGTAGCATCTCTGTTATAACTCATTTAGGAAGAGGAAAAAAATTCTGCACAATAGAAGCTGCAGCCAGGAAGAGGAATGAGAATACATGAGAGCAACATCTCTGCATGCACCAAGGCCAATAAAGCAACAGCGAAAGGAAGTGCTTCATGTGCCAGAGCAGAGATTCCCCAGAAGCCTGAGGTAAAATCCACGATGAGACATGTTGTGTCCCTACAGTCCATGGAGGTTGATGGTGGAGAATATATTCACCTGCATCCTATGGAATGCCCAATGTCAGAGCAGGTTGATGCACCTGAAGGAGACTGTGAACCTGTAGAGAGCCTGTGCTGGAGAAGGCTTCTGGCAAGACCTGTGGACATGTAGAGGGAGGATGACATGCTGGAGCTGGGTTGCTGGCAGGACTTGTGGCCCCATGAGGGTCCCACTCTGGAGCAGTCTGCTCCTGAAGGACTGCACCCTGTCAAAGGGACCCACATTTGAGCAGAAATGAAGCGGTTCATGAAGAACTGCAACCTATGGGAAGGACTCATGTTGGAGAAGTTCATGAAGGACTGTCTCCCGTGGGAGAGGCCACACACTTCAGCACAGGAAGAATACCAGGAGTCCCTCCCCAAGGAGGAAGGAGTGGCAGAGACTATGTGTGATGAACTGACTGCAACCCCCATTCCCCATCCCTCTGTGGCACTTGAGGGTAGGACGTAGAGAACACTGAGAGTAAAGTTAAGCCTGGAAAGAAGGGAGGGGTGGGGTGAAGATGTTGCTGTGATTTTTGTTTTTTTCTCTTTACCCTTCTCTGATTTGATTGGCAATAAATTAATTTCTGTAAATCAAATCTGTTTTGCTCATGACAGTAGCTGGTGAATGATGTCTCCCTGTCCTTATCTCAACCCATGAGCCTTCAATTATATTTTCTCACCCCTGTCCATTTGAGCAGGGTAGTGATAAAGTGGCTTTCGTGGGCACCTGGCATCCAATAGTGGCAGATGGAATCAAAGCATCAACTGATTTTCAGAAAAAGTTAAATCAATTTATAAATGGGTTTATGGATCTGATGTCTATAAGGACAAAAGAAATGCTCAGCAACATCTTTCATTATGTCTTCCATGTCATTTCATAACTCGTTATTAAAAATATTTTCCTCTTCCATTGTTAAGAACCTATTTGTCGGCTTCAATATCTACAGTGACATTATGCTGTCAATTCAGAACAGATAAAATAACTATTAGCATCCCACACATTTTCTCTATTTACAGTTTCATAATAGTAAATCACAGATAAATTTATGCCATTGAAATTGCAATTTATATCTATTTTTCATATTTATTTTTCCTTGAACTACTATAAGGTATACAGGCAGTACTCATACCTGCAAAAAAAGCAGGTAAAGTCCCAGATTATGGAAGGTTTATTCTAGCTAACTCAAATAAAAATAATGTGGTTTTTTTTCATTTTTTAAAAATAAAATACTACTGATTTATTATGTGTCATCACCCCAGTTGTTTCACTGAGATAACAAAAGTACAACTAAAATCCTGTTAATTCAGTATCACTTTTCCAGCTACATTACAGAATCATAGAATATCTCATGTTGGAAGGGACCCACAAGGATCATTAAATCCAAATTTCTACTCCTCACAGGACTACCTAAAACTAAACTGTATGACTAACAGTATTATCCAAACACTCCTTGAACTCTGACAGTCTTGGTGTCATGACCACATCCCTCAGGATCCTATACCAGTGACCAACCACCCTCTCAGTGAAGAACCTTTCCCTAATTTCCGATTTGAACTTAGAATCATAATCACAAAATTATTTAGGTTGAAAAGACCTTTAAGATCATCAAGTCCAACTGTTAACCTAGCAATGCCATGTACACCACTAAACCATGTTCCTAAGCACCACATCTACACATCTTTTAAATACTTTAAGGGATGCTGACCCAACCACTTCCCTGCGCAGCCTGTTTGAATGCTTAACACACCTTTCAGTGAAGAAACTTTTCCTAATACCCAATCTAAACATCTCCTGGTGCAACTTGAGGCTATTTCCTGTTTTCTTATCAACTTCCCCTTGTATAACTGATCCCAGCAAAAGAACTCAACAAGTTGTAGATATGTGCCTGAAATTTTTCTGCTCTCTTTTCTTAAACAAACTCATATTAATATGGACAGTAAAAAGTGTTCTGGAACATTTAATCTGTATGCACTTAATCACTGTAAACTACCAGTCTCAGTTGTCTTGTAGATTTTCAAAACTGAGTCACAACACAAAATCTACACTTTTTCTCCCTCAGATTACATTACCTCTTATATTTATTTAAAAATTAATCTTTCATTTTGATTAAATGGGAAATGTCAGCTATTCCAGAGCAGCCTGGACACAAAAAAAATCTCTAAAGATGTACAAGGTAAAGGTCTGAATCCCTCAAATGAGAAGTGAATTGGTCTTGTAAATTCCCAAACCCAAGAGAATGTTCCTCTGCAAAATTTCTGATAAAAGGTGGATTTCCATCTATTATTCTATATCATAAAGAATGTAGAAATTATTGCTTCACTTTGTAGATGCTCAACTCACATGCTGATACTACCAAACTGAATCTATGACACAGAGAGAAAAAAAAAGTGCTAAGCTCAAGATGTGATTTCAAGATCAACAAGCAGTAAACTGAAACACAAGGGCAAACCCAGACTTCTGAAGTGCTTTTCCAAGTGCTGGAGTCTTTAGGATTATATTTAAAAAATCACATTAGTTAAGGCTTTAGGATTGCAATTTTTGCTAAAGTGAAGCCTCAATCCATTTTTGCATTTGGAGTTTCTTTCTACAATTTTTGCTGACCCTGGTGTAAATTACTAGATAAGAATCTGAATATTTTTTTTCAAACTTATCAGTCCGGGTGGCCTAAGCCCTTTTATTAAGGGGATATCTAAAGAGTTATAGGAGGAACGGATGAATTGGCAAACGGGTTTGGGGTATGTGTAATTGTTGTGATATCCTCTCTCCTTCGCTGGTGTAATGGACATTCTCTTGACCAGGGACAGACTTTTTAACAGATACTGAATTAATAAGCATGTTTTAGATTTCAGAAGCTGATGAAGAGAATCTTTTTTTATACATTTTCATCTAACATCTAGGTTTTATACTTATTATGTTTCCAATCTGAGGAAGGAATTTGTCAGAAAAGTGGGAGAAAATATGGAATACAATTTGCTTCTATAACCATATGCAGTTAAAGGAAAACTCCATGCCAGCATAAAAATGTGCTTGTTTTAATATTTAATTTACTATAAACTTTAAATATATTGGTATATTAAGCCTGATATAATGTGTACCTTTTGTTTAATTCTGACATATTGAAAAGAAAGATTCATGAACAAAAGGTTATACAGAGTAAAAGCTGAGAATTTCCTACTACTTTTCTTGAAGAGAGACAGTCAGCACAGCTATTTTAGACGAACAAGACCAGTCACTTTTGCTGAGTAACCAAACCTGTGACCTGCTGGAGTCACGGTGTACTAGGAGGAAAAGAAGCTGGCAAACAGCTGCACACAAGTTGATCCATTTTATCCCTTCTTGTGCTCATTATGTTTGAATTACTTCTCGTCTAATGCAGAAGAAGATGAAGAACATGAAATGCTACAGTGCAACAACTAGTAAAGGTTTATACCACGTATTTCCCATAATAGCTTTTTTGTCTATCTGAACTGTTATTCTTAATGTCCAAAATTCCCTATCTTGGGAAAATAGAAGGAATAATTGCTTATAAACTAGACAATCTTAAAATGTGGTAAGACAATTGCAAAAAGTTACGATTATATCAGCAAAGCAATTGCCATGATCTGTATGTTAGTTCTTTCTAAAGAAAGAGCCCTTTGGTGCTAAAATTAGTTTGTTAATCTACAGGGAAGGGTAAATGACAAATTCTCTGACACTTAGGGATAAAAGTGCCTCAGGACTGGAGTACGTCTCAGTTCCAAGGAGCTGTCTGAAGCCAATCCAGAAGTGTCAGACACTGAGGTCATAAATTAGTACAATTTATTATGAACACTCATATTTCCAAAGTTCTGTACAAATATTGACAGAGTAGTCAGAATAAAATTTATATCTAGTATATATTTTGTTTCTCAATAAAAGTTGAATTATTTAAGTGGAATATCATCACACAGTATGATTTAACATTCTATCTAGCCTTAAAGTTTGTAAAGGCTAACAGCACCTGGTAATTTCTAAATAAGTAACTGTAATACAGTTGCTAAAAAGTAACGGCAAACACATAATGATTTCTGTTATCTGAAAGTAATACTTCTAACATGACATAATTGCCAGAAATTACAGGAAAATATAACCAATATGCAGTGGAGAAGTTCACTAATCTACAATTTTCCATAGACTGAAGAAAAAAAATCCTTTCTTCATAGCTTTTTTTTTAATTTACATTTTCTGAAAAGCGTTTCATACTGTAGTTATCAATGCAGATAATAAATGTTTAAAAAAAATTTGGAATGTGGCCAAATCCATCAGTTTCTTCTTCCAAAAGATAACTTCCAGGAGTCCATCCCTGATGACAATGCCTTGAATATCTTTAACTTTTCTATCAGAACCGTTTAGTGTAACTATTGCTTCTCCACAGCTTGAACATCACTACCATTGTCAGAACCAGGCAAACAAATTTATGATGATGTTCCTGGGAATAAGGAACTAATGCAAAGGGGATTTCTCTGTAGTTCTTCATTAACATTTTACTCATTACAACAAGGGAGTTATAAGAGTTTCCTTTTACGCAAATTAGGTCACAGGATAAAAAATACACAGCATGGAAACACAGTGTATTACTACATAGAACAAAAGATCTGGTTAATAAATTATGATAATGGAATTAGTCTACTGCTAATGCTGAAAGGCACATTTAAATATTGTGAAATTTACTTGGAGAAGGAAAAGCTCTTGCATATATTCATAAATTGTTTTTCTCCTTTGTGCCTCAGTTTCTGTAGTTCCTTTTTTATGCTATTTCCCTCTGAGGGAATGTACATATCCTACTTTAAACATTTGCTTTGGTTTGTTAAAAGGCATAGGAACGCTTTGAGTGGGTAAAAGACGAAGTTTTGCTCTCCTATTTTTCAAATGAATGCTTTAACTAAGTTCAAAGACATCCTTCATCAATTCAAGCAGGTTCATTCTAAATATGATGATGTGTAGAGTAGGGAGACTGAAAATAAATAAGTCTAAAGAAAATAATAAAAATCCTTAAACACTACTGCCAAGAGTATAATCATTAGGGAAACGAGTGACCATTGCCATAGATATCTATTATAATTAAAGTTATTAATTTTTTAAATTCATTTATTTATTTAAGGCCTTGATTTTGTTTGTTTGTTTTGGAATCAATTTATTTCTAAGATTTCTTCAAACAAAATAGGCTAGATTCAACCTTCATTTAAATGGTCTAACTTTATTGAGCTAATTGTTTTGCAACTTACCTGTTAATTCAGTGATTACCTTCAGTTTATTCATTATATTAACTACTTTTTATCCATTTATGCAAGTTCTGAATATGCCCAAAGGATGGCAATATGAAGATTCTTGTAAACTTTTATTTTTGCACAAAAGCAAAGAAGAATTCTCTACTTCCTCTAAAATAAAACAATCATTTTTAACCATTTTTTCTGAGAATGTCACCACCTATAACAGTTAAGGGAATTCCTCTTGTTAAAAGAAGAATAGCAGGCATTAACAGAGCAATATTTTAGACAGAGTAATTTCTTTTCTAAAATCACAGTTTCTATTCTATTCTTGATAATAAAATGATGGAAAAAAGGTGAAAAGGAAACTTGTTCGTTTTTATAAATTACTAAAAATTACATATATATGAATGGATCATTTCAGTCATGGACTTTTAAAAAAAAAAAGATAGTTTTTAAAGATAAACTAAGCAGGAAGGTTATCAGTGTAAATGCCGGAGTGTCTTTCAGTAATTACAAAAGAGTGAAGAAGAATCTTTGGAATGGGACACCTTTGATGTTATTTCATATCATGTAATTTCACTTTTCTCTTTTTAAAGTAGTGGACTTTCAAAGTCTACTACTCTGCTCTTCATGTTTACAGTTAAATCTGTAAAAGGACCTACCTATCTCCTTGCCACTTTGACGAAATCAAAAATGTAGGTCAGTCCAGCAATCCATATTTCAGAAGCTGCTTGAGTTCTTAGGTCTACAGTATGCCCTGCAGTGCTGTAAAGGGTGTTAGTACTGCTCAGACTTGGCACAGACTTGTTATAGACTTCACACCTTGAAGAGTAAAGCTAGATGCCAATGGAATTGTAGTTTCCTTAATGTTATCTTCACCCTAAGGACTACCCTGACACAGGTAAATTGTTTCAGTGCCAGAAAACTTATTCACATGAAATCAAATCAAATAGAAAATAGTAATGGTGTAGGTTTGTTCAGAGTATCTTTTCCAGGAACAGCCAGAGTTTTCTGCATCTTAATGTTACCAAAATCTTGGAGAGTACATATTGTGCAACCTGACTGGCTAGGATTATGAGACTTGACCTTGCATAGGCTGTAGCTGTTTTAGAGGATGTCTCCAGAAGGAAAACAAAAACACAAACAAAACCACAAAAACAAACACAAAACAAAAACAAAACCAAAAAAACCTTCTGTAAACTAATAGTTGGGCAATAACATATTAGACTTGTAATAATTCCAGAATGCAGCTGTGATTGAAATGAGCAGACCTCAGTCTTCAGTGTGACAGCAAATACTTAGGTTCTTCCCCGAAATATTCACCGGCACAAAGATAATACTTAAACATGAGTCTTGCTATTTAGCTGATAAAATTCTCCCAGTGTATTTACTGTAGTGTGTTCTACAGGCAGAGTTAATTGTATCTAGTATTAGTCTTCCTTTATTAAATGCACTCTGCGGATGTGCATATAGGATGCAGAAAATATTTCTTTTACTTCCCAGTCAAACGTTGTAAAATGTAAGAGTATTTTGAAAAAGGCACTCTTCCCAATTACATACTTAGTTTTAGAAGAAATTTCAGCAAAGTGAATTATTGATGGAATCATATAATTTTAAGGCAGTTACTTTTCTCCTAGTTTTCCAGATACCTATGCAGATAGTATATGTAAATAATCCTTTCTACATAATAACAATTATTATTCATAGAATCATAGAACGTTATGGGTTGGAATGGACCTTGAGAGAACATCTAGTCCAACCCCTTGCCATAGCAGGTCCCCTAGGGCAGCCACACAGGAATGCATCCGGGCGAGTTTTGAAAGTCTCCAGAGAAGGAGACTCCACAACCTCTCTGGGCAGCCTGTGCCAGTGCTCTGTCACCCTCACAGTAAAGAAGTTTCTCCTCACATTGAGGTGGAACTTCCTATGTTCTAACTTAAATCCAGTATTTCTTGCTCTATTGCTGGACACCACTGAAAAGAGATTGTCCTCTTCTTCTTGGTACCCATCCCTTAGATATTTATGTATGTTAATAAGATCCCCTCTCAGCATCTCCTTCCAAGGCTAAAGAGCCCCAATTCTCTCAGTCTCTCTTCATAGGAGAGACGTTTAAGTCCCTTAATCATCCTCGTAGCTCTTCATTGGCCTCTCTCCAGTAGGTCCCTGTCCCTCTTGAATTGGGAGACGAAAACTGGACACTGTACTCCAGATGTGATCTCACCAGGGCAAGTAGAGGGGCAGAAGAACTTCCCTAGACCTGCTGGATACTGCTGGACACACTTTTCTTAATGCACCCCAGGATTCCATTGGCCCTCTTGGCCACAAGGGCACATTGCTGTCCCATGGACAACTTACTGCCCACTAGGACTCCAAGGTCTTTCTCCACGGGGCTGCTTTCCAGCAGGACATCTCCTAATCTGTCCTGCTGCCTGGTGTTATTCCTCCCCAGATGCAGGACTCTACACTTGTCCTTACTGAACTTCATGAGGTTCTCCTTTGCCCAGCTCTCCAGCCTGTCCAGATCTTGTTGGATGGCAGCACAGCCCTCCTGTGTGTCAGCCACCCCTCCCAGTTTCTTATCATTAGTGAACTTGCTGAGGGTGCATTCTATCCCCTCATCCAGGTCATTGATGAAGATATTTAACAAAACTGGACCCAGCACAGATCCCTGAGGAACACCACTGGCCACAGGCCTCCAACTTTACTTTGTGCCGCTGGTCACAACCCTCTGAACTCTGTTGCTGAGCCAGTTTGCAATCCACCTCACAGTCCAACATTCTATGCCACATTTCTTGCGTTTACCTACGAGGATGTTATGGGGAGCAATATAGGATGTTGTAGGGAACATATACCTAATGGAAAATTCAGCAAATAGTAATTCTCAATCACAAAATGTACCTCCTTTAGGAGCACAACTTAGCAATGCATAAACGAACTCTGAGAGCAAAGACCACTGCTTCAAGATCAATCATCCTTTTCCAAGCAGACTCATGTGCATGTTAGAGCAACCCTGCATGAAGCTACATTGAATTACAAGCACATGTACAGTAGATAACCCAAACTTGAACTGACCTTGGCAGCAGTCCAGAGATGATATTTTCTATAGAAGGAAATGTTTTTGAATGCTTTTTTTCAAAAGTGGTAGACATTAACCTTGTATTTGTAGGCATTTTTTCCCCAATTATTTAAATTATAACAGACTTCATAAATATACTAAACTAGTGCATTTCCTAGACTTATGTTCAAATCTGTAATGCTATCACTAAATTCAATGGTGAAAACATTGGCCTTTACCATTCTACAAAATTTTATAACACCACTAAATTAGTAGCTGTTTATATATTGAATTGCTTTTCTAGAAACTCAGTTTAGGTGAAAACACTTTTCTTATCTAAGTGCCAATTTAATCCTTTTAAGATGGTATAGATATCAACCCTTCATTAGACTGCTTTTCAGGAGATAAAGAAAATTCAGAAATTTTAAAGTTTGGAATGGCACTACTTCTGTTTTAAAATCAGCTCTAATTGGTCTAAAACCATACCAGCTTAGTAGTTTGTTCTGACAAATAACTGAGCCCACAGGCATTAATTTTCTGTCTAGAGGTCACTTTTTTGATACGGCTGACCTGCTCACTATTACATTATCTTACGTTCCAAACCACAGCAGCCAAACATCCAAAGTGGCTCTTCTGATCTGTTTCTGACCCATGCTAGCTCTCAGAGAGCAGCGCACGCTTGTGTCTGTGAGATGAGAAGTCTGTAGCCCATGTGTGCAACATCTTCCCAATGCAACTATTAGAGGGGCCAAAGAGGGATAATGTTCCTTCTGTCTTGCTGCTCACAAAGAGGGAAGATGTGATAAATATCCTCAGAGATGGCAACCAGGGTTGTGCGGATAGTTAGATGATCTACTTTCCTTACAGGATAGCTGGGAAGACAAGGACTGCTTAGTCAGCTTAGTCAGCTGCTGGGCTGACTAAGAACAGACTAGGAAATCCTTGCCGAAGCTGCCAGGAGGGAGCAGGAAGGCAATGAAGAGAGCTAATGGATTTCAAAAGAAAATGTGTTGCGATCTAGGGAACAAACTATTCCCATTGTGCAGGAAGACTGGGAATTTTGGAGAAAGGCTCAGTTGGCTGGGGAAGGAGTTGCTCAATAAACTTAAAGCATTAAGTTACCTACAGTAGTGTGGCGTCTCTGCCGTTGGAGTCAGCCAGTAGGCTGACCTAACGGGTTATTGGTCGTAGTCCTACTTTAAGCTGGAGGCTGAACTAAACAGTGACACCTTCGGGAAAATGGATTTGAAAATGATAAAACACCTTCAGGTGAAAAACACATTAGCTCTAGGCATAAACGGATGTGAATAATACCAGAAGAATTTAATTCCAGAAGTTGTTTTTTTTCTAGATCTGATGGAAATATACCATTTGAGGTCAGATTCTCACAGGTATTTAAATATCTTACTATAACTGACAATAATGAGTTAAGTGCCTATGTATCTTTGAAAATTTTTTAATTAGTTCTTAAGTAATCTACCATCTTCAGATGGAAGCATAATAAGTGAAAGCCACCGTAATTTTATATTAGTAAATGTTTGTCCACAAAGTGATTCATCACACATTTACTTCTCTTTCATTTTGCTTCATAGTATGTGTGAGCTTCTTACATTCAGTGGGATTTGAATTAAAGAATTGCAATTTGTCAGTGGAGAAGAACACTATATTTCAATATTTTAACTGACTTTTCAAATGAATACTTTCTTTGGGATGGCCCAATTTTATGGACAACCTTGGTTTTTGGTGATTTTATTACCTCTTTTTGCAGACTATTTTTAGTTTATGGTCATTGAGTTTATGATCTTCCTAATTTCAAACTAGATGAAGTTGTTGAGAAGTTCTGTATGCTTGTAAGGGTAATCTACAGTGCAGTCACCTTTAGGAAAGCATTCATTTTAATCACTTAGTGCACATGAAACAATGAAATATTACATCTCTATTTCCAAGGACAGTGATAAAGTGAAGCATTTTTCCTCATCTCTCCCCCTATTTTCAGATTTTCCTACCTTCCAGAATGATGTTATCACAGAATCATAGAATGGCCTAGGCTGGAAGAGACCTTAGAGATCATCCAATCCAACCTCCCTGTCACGGGCAGGGATGCTTCCCACCTAGATCAGGCCACCCAAGACTCTATCCAACCTGGCCTTGAACACCTCTGAACCCCTCTAGGGAGGGGGCATCCACAACATCTCTGGGCAATTTATTCCAAAATCTTGCCACCTCATACTGACGAATTTCTTCCTAAAATCTAATCTAAATCTATTCTCCTTCAACTTAAACCCATTTCCCCTTGTCCTATCACTGGACACTCTTGTAAAAAGTCCCTCCCCAGCCTTTCTGTAGGTTCCCTTCAGGTATTGGAAGGCAGCTATTAGGTCCCCTCAAAGTCTTCTCTTTGCAAGACTGAACAATCCCAGCTCCTGCAGCCTGTCCTCTTAGTGGAGGTGCTCCAGCCCCTGGATCATCCTCGTG
>NW_009700584.1:18461-25136 GCF_000703405.1 Apaloderma vittatum | reverse complement strand
TATCAGGGTAAAGCGGTTCAAGACAGCTGGGAAAAGTAAATGACTGCAAAAATACGTATTTTGTGGGCTATCAGCGCGACTTGCTCTCTCGATCCTCCAAAGCAAGTATGCATGACTGATTCCAAGTTTTATTTGTTTTCAGGTCTTCCTACCTACAAAGTCATGCAAGCTGATTTAGAGGCAGCTGCATTCCAAGCACTCTGTAGGCAGAGGACCCCAATGCTTCAGGGCATTCTGGTTGATAATATTTTTCCAATGCCAAAATACCACAGGCAGTTATGTAATCATATATACTTCACCTAAAAATAGGATAGCAAGTTTTGCTAGCAGGAAGAGATTTCTTTTTCCATGACTTTAAAAACAAACTAATCACAATATGATTAAGATGACTGCAAGTAGTCTAAAGTATGTGAACTTTACTTGTTTAAAATGCTCACTTGAAAATTAGACATGTTTTCACAACTTCTTAATCAGCCCTTGAAAAACTCCCTTGAATATATGAGACCATTATTGATTACTTCTTATGGAGCAATTCAAATGTACTACAAAACTGATGCACAACTGGCACATTTAGAATTTAACAAAATTCCAAATCAAAGACAACAAGGGCTGAGTTCTGACATGCTCTTAGTGTCCTGATCACAGTCCAGCAAAGCACATACTTACGCCCTCCATTTAAAACAGTTCCACTGCACACCATTCACTTGCAGAAAGCCAGGTAGTACAGCTGCGCTGTGTTTGCAAGAGAAAGGTCCTATCTACAGAAAAAGTTGCTTGAGGTAGCTTTCTCTGTAAACAGACCTTAGGTGAAAGAGAAAATCTTTTAAAAGGAAGAAAAATAATGCTACTACCTTCAGCAAAATGCGTTCTGTGATTCTACGATTCTATGGTTCTGTGATTCTATGGGTTTTGATTCTACTTCAGGTTTTGTTGCTCACCTAAGTAATAAACAGAAAAATGCATCTAGGTCTACCACATTTTCAATGTCTTTGCTTGTATGATTTTTCTTGCTTGGAAGCACTGTCTAGGAGCAATAACGGACTGGTTTTCTGCCTGGTTGGAGCACAAGCTGCAGGCACCCGGTAAACCTGGGCAAACATCTTGCACACACAAGAAGACCAAAACAGCACATTAGAAAGTACTCCACTTGTACAGAATAGATACTCTCCAAAGTGCCACACCAACAAGCTTCATCGCAGCAAACCTGTCACATTTGCACATGCTGAGTTTCTGAACAACAAACGCACACAGACTTCAGCTGAGAGATCAGGGAGCTGTGAACGTGTAGACAGGCTGTGCTGCTGCCTGGCTTTTAATTATGCAATTTCTATTCACAGACGCAGAGCTGAGTATTATACAGCTCCTAGCACACAAACTGTAATGATAAAGTAGTAAATGTGGGAAGACACTAAAACTACGAAGTAACCATAGAAAAACAATTTCTAAGATAAAGTGATTTTCTGAAGAGTGCTTATTGCTGCAACATGTTTTATCTGCTTCTGCTCCGATGGCACAATGTTAACAAATCAAACCACAAGAAATTGTAATAAACAGTAAGGAAAGAATCAGCAGAAACACCATCATTACAAACAGTAACTATATTTAATGTGTATAGGGCAGAAAATATAAAAAGCAATGTCTCGCTTTGCCACAAAGATAGTGCTCTGTCTTCAAGAGGGAGAGTGGAATCTAAAGTTAATGTACAATGAATTTTCCAGTCAGCACAGGCAGTCTGGTAAACAAAATAATAACAGACTTGACTCTCCCCCATCCTGCTGACTCTACTTGTATTGAATGTTTTATTGGTTCAAAGGGCTGCTGTATAAACTTTTTGTACAGTCTTGCATGTTTTGCTTTAAATCAGACAAAATGAGAAATGTTAAGCTAAAGCAATTATGAAAATTACTGGCCATATGTTAGGTTAACTTGTTAATTAACTTGAAATTTTAACCAGACAGATAGCATTACCTAGTATTACTAAAATATATTTTTTATCTGATTGCAGAAAATCAGATATTTATATAGCAGTGTAGATAAAAAGGTGGTGAAATTTCTGCATGGGGTTAGTCGCCTATTCTGCTTTTTCCAATTTATTTAAACAGACATTTTTGTTGGTATTGTAACAGCTATATAAAGTTTATAAAGGCAAGCACACAATATTATAACTGTAAGAAACTGCTGCTGCAGCTTGACAATTTTAAAAATGTCTCAGATTGGTTTCATAGCTGAGGGCCATGTTCTTACATGGGACACACAGAGTGACGAAGGCTAAAAGAATCACCTTCCACAGGAAAATAGGTCTCCTCAGAGACACTATTAAAAGTCTTAGAATGTGCCTGGAGACCTTTTTAGGACAAATACTCTGCTGGTAAAAAATAAAGAAAATCAAGTACAATAAACAAAGGTCAGGTACATATCAGCTGACAAAAATTTATTATCAAAATTATTAAATTATTACATCAGGTTACTGCTACACAAAACCCAATCTGTTTAGCATGTCAATATGATACCGCAAAATGGTAAATGTTATCTGAGTAATATCTGTCTTAGAATGCACTAGAGGGTGACAAGAATATTTCTGTTTACTAGCAAGGTAATGTTTAAACAGATTATCCAGTAACTAACACTGATAAGCTTGGGTCAAATGTAGGGAGATCCACTTCTTATCTGAGATGAGCACTAAGAAATACCCCCAGTTTTAGCCCTCACATATTGCTTAAGTCTGAACAAAATATTTGCCATCTTTTTGGAATTTTTATAAATTAGTATGTTATAATATTGTTTTAGTTCGCCTGTTTAACATTTGTAGCTACATATATATCTCTCCCTGGGAACGATGAAGCCTCTAGCTATTCACCACCTGTATGGCACCTCCAAAGGAGGCATTGTAAAGCCTTTGTCTGAACACGGCAATTTAAGGGCCTGAGGTCATGCTTCTTTTAAGTTAGTGGTGACAGCATGAAGGGCAATCCACAAAGCTAATTTTTCTGTCAGGGACATATCAAGAGCTACCCAATCGGAAACACTGGAGTTTAGGGTGCCTAAACTCATACTGTAGGTGGTTAAACCTTAGAAAACAACTGTCGGTCCTGAAGGCACCAAAAATCCATTTGTTTAAGTTCCTTAATGTGTAAACTCTTTCTCTTGCACTTTGCTTTGGCATCCTCTAACGTGTAGATAGATATGGAGAATACTTGGATGCTGAATCAAGTATGGGGTATGACATTACTCCAAATCATGAGATACAACTTGTAGGCCTCAAGGTCCCAATTTCCAGGCAAGAGCTGTCTCACTTATACACTAAGAGACATGTTGTAAGCCTGTACTCCATTATCTTGTTAAACCATCCTTCCTTACTTCCTTCATCCACCATAGGCTAATACTACCATGGGAAGAGCAAGAAGAAGACGACAGTAGCCTAGTAATGGAAACACTTCAGCAGTGTTGAGCAGATTCTAGGTTCTCCTAGGACCATATACACATTTTATATTGGACAGGTATGGGACAAAAGCAGCCTGAAGAGCAGATCGAAGATAGCTTGACCTGAGAAAGTGAGCCAGTGCTGAGTGCAACACCATCTGTGCAGCATAGTTACAGCACTGTGGCCCTGCCTGGTACTGAGAAGGTACTGAGAACCTTCTTCAGTACAGTACCAAATTATCCCAGAAAGGCAAAGGCCCCAGTGGAACTCAGTCTGGCCACTGTTGCAAGAGATAATAAAAAATGTTTTTATAAATACATTAAGAAAAAAAAGACAGCCAGGGAGAAACTCCATCCCTTATTGGGTGTGGGGGGGAACATAATCGCCAAAAGTATTGAAAAGGCAGAGATACTTAATGTCGTCTTTTCCTCAGTTTTTAAAAGTCAGGATGGTTATCCTCGAGATATTCATCCCCTGGAGCTGGAGGAGAGGGACAGAACACAGAATGTACTCTCCATAATCCAGGAGGAAGCAGTTAATGACGTGCTACACCACCTGGACACTCACAAGTCTACAGGGCCAGACGAGATCCACCAAAAGTGCTGAGGAAACTGACAGAGAAGCTTGCCAATACACTCTCCATCATCTAGCAGCAGTCCTGATTAACAGAGAAGGTCCCAGATGACTGTCAATGTGACATACCTCTGTAAGAAGGACCAAAAGGAGGATCTGAGGAACTATAGGCCTGTCAGCCTGACCTTGGTCCCTGGGAAGATTATGGAGCAGTTCATCTTGAGTGTGCCCACACACCATATGCAGGATAACCAGGGGATCAGGCCCAGTCAGTATGGGTTCATGAAAGGCAGGTCCTGCTTGACCAATCCGATCTCCTTCTATGACCAGGTGACACATCTAGTGAGGGGGAGGCTGTGGATGTTGTCTACCTGGACTTAAGTAAAGCCTTTGACACTGTCTCCCACAGCATTCCCATTGTCCCCATGGGTTGCCTGACCTAGTTGAGAGGTAGTGTCCCTGGCGACAGGGAGGCTGGATTAAAATGATCTCTAAGATCCCTTCCAGCCTAGGCCATTCTATGATTCTATGATTCTGCTAGAGAGGCTGGCAGCTCATTGCTTAGACAGGTGCACTCTTTGCTGGGTTAAAAACTGGCTGAATGGCCAAGCCCAGAGAGTGGTGGTGAATGGAGTTAAAACCAGTTGGCCACTGGTCACAAGTGGTATCCTCTAGGACTCTGTTTTGGGGCAAGTCTTGTTTAAAAGCCTAGGCCATTCTATGATTCTATGATTCTGCTAGAGAGGCTGGCAGCTCATTGCTTAGACAGGTGCACTCTTTGCTGGGTTAAAAACTGGCTGAATGGCCAAGCCCAGAGAGTGGTGGTGAATGGAGTTAAAACCAGTTGGCCACTGGTCACAAGTGGTATCCTCTAGGACTCTGTTTTGGGGCAAGTCTTGTTTAAAGGCCAAGCCCAGAGAGTGGTGGTGAATGGAGTTAAAACCAGTTGGCCACTGGTCACAAGTGGTATCCTCTAGGACTCTGTTTTGGGGAAAGTCTTGTTTAAAATCTTTATCAATGATCTGAATGAGGGGATTGAGTGCCCCCTCAGTAAATTCGCAGATGACACCTAATTGAGCAGGAGTGTTGATGTGCTGCAGGGTAGGAAGGTTCTGCAGCGGGATTTGGAAAGGCTGCATCAATGCGCTTAGGCCAGTTCCGTGAGATTCGACAAAACCAAGTACTAGATCCTATACTTTGGTCACAACAATCCCAGGCAGAGCTAGAGTCTTGGGGAGCAGTGGCTGGAAAGCTACTGAACATGAGCCAGCAGTGTGCCCAGGTGACCAAGAAGGCCACTGCCATCCTGGCCTGTATTAGAAACAGTGTGTCCACCACGACCAGGGAAGTGATCGTGCCCTTGTACTCGGCACTGGTGAGGTCGCAGCTTGAGTTTAGTGTTTGGTTTTGGGCGCCACAGTGTAAGAAAGACATTGAGGTGCTGCAGCAGGTTCAGAGAAGAGCAATGAAGATGGTGAGGGGTCTGGAGAACAAGTCTTCAGAGGAGCAGCTGAGGGAGCTGGGGTTATTTAGCCTGGAGAAGAGGAGGCGGAGAGGAGACCTCATTGCTCTCTACAACTACCTGAAAGGAGGTTGTAGGGAGGTGGATGTTGGCCTCTTCTCCCACCTTACTAATAATAGGACAAGAGGAAATGGTCTTAGGTTGCACCAGGGGAGGTTTAGATTAGGTATCAGGAAAAATTTCTTTTCTGAAGAGTGGTGAGGCATCGGAACAGGCTGCCCAGGGAAGTGGTGGAGTTGCCATCCCTGAAGATGTTCCAAAA
The DNA here is from genome assembly GCF_000703405.1 of Apaloderma vittatum. Taxonomy (NCBI): domain Eukaryota; kingdom Metazoa; phylum Chordata; class Aves; order Trogoniformes; family Trogonidae; genus Apaloderma; species Apaloderma vittatum. The sequence continues at coordinate 19,358 of NW_009700584.1, read as the reverse complement.
ACATGTAGATGTGACACTTTAGGACATGGTTTAGTGGTTAAGGTTAGTGTTGAGTGGACAGTTGGACTGGATTATTTTCTCTAACCTTGGTGATTCTATGATTCAGATAAACAAGGTTTTTTGCAATCAGATTAAGCACCTGCATCTCCTATTGCTTTGCACCACAGTGGAAGGGAGAGGACAGGAAGGGGGTAAGGATGAATACCTTTGTATTTCAACTTATCCCCAAAATTGAAGTTTTGCAACAGGGAGTTTGGAATATTCACCTCCTGACAATTGTACCTGATCCTGTAGGTGCCGGTCTCTTTTCCTTGTTAGGGCTACAAAGCATGGGAAGGCTGATGCTGTGTTATACTGCCTGTGAGCCTTTTCTGATTTCCTAGAGGACCATGAGAACCAATGGCATGTCTTGGGTCAAAAATGACAGAGCAGACAGAAACATCCCTGCAACAGTCAAGTGTCACCCATCTAGCTTTCATAAAACCAGAAAAAAAGGACCTTACACTGAAGAGGCAGAAGTAGGTAATTTAGAATAAAGAGAAGGGTTCTACATGTGTTCTTGAAGCTCCTAATCTGATCAAAGTCAAAGCCATCACTTAGCATCGCAAGGTTTGTGCTTTCCCATCCCTATCCAAATATTTCAGCTAATAAGAACATTAAAGTTGAAGGTTGAGACAAGGGGAAAATTCTGCAGAGTTGCACAAACCAAGTGGATTATATAATCTCTCATCTTTATGATTAAAAAAAAGAATACATCACGTTAGGTATGAACATCACTATGAAGCACAGGCAGACTATTTGACTTGATAAAAGGAAATATTTTTTCACCCCGCATGAGTGGTTACACACTAGAACAGGTTCCCAGAGAAATTCTGTTCTGGTTGTTTCTGTAATTCA
>NW_009700584.1:0-18430 GCF_000703405.1 Apaloderma vittatum | reverse complement strand
CTCTTTCCCACAGCAAGTAGGTTAGAGAGAAGAGTGATACATCCATTATCTGTTCAAGGCTTGTAACATGACGACTATTTTGGCTAACATTTGTGTTGTTATTATACATTGCCTTCTTATTCACCACTTTGACTTCCTTGTTAAATAAATCTTGATTTAGAAATGTCTTCACTCAAATGCAAGTCTTTGGAGGTGACTCAAAGGAAAAAGTCAAAGCTAAGCTTTGACCTTAGGAGGTGGCTCCAATGTCTGTTAGAGGTGAAACCATTTGAACTCATTGCCATTATGCCACCTGCAGACACACAGGATGGCTGTGGTATCTTTATAGTAATAGTGTTACTTACAACCTTGATTTTTAGTGGTGTATTTCTGTTCTTGCTAGCATTAACAGAAGCAATTATGTGTGGCACACCCACTCTACTGTCTCTTCAAGGGAAATCAAGAAAAATATCTAATAGAGGAAAACCCAAGAAAGGAGCTAAGTTATTGAGAGACAGCTCAAAGTGTTGTTCACACACAGCATCCCAGAAAAGCTCTTTAATTCATTATCTATATAGCAGTCTCATTTAGAAAACCTAGAATGGCAGAAGAGAAACCATGTAGTTGATATTGAAGTCTTCTCCTTCTTCAGTGCCATTTCTCAATGTGATTCCTGAGGGTAAGATGTGTGAACCACTACTGATGGTAGTTAATTTAATGTCTCCATTTTGCTGGGCCTCAAACTCCTATTAAATGTATCTTACTGCATTAAAAAGAAGGCCTCATTAACAACTAGGTTCTAAAGACTAAAGATAATTCAATGACAACATCCTGAGCTGGCACTCAGTGGTAAGTTTCTTTTTATGCTCCCTTTTCCTTTTACATGACACAAAAAAATGTTTTGAAAGAAATAGCTGTCATATCTGCTAGTCTATTGCACTTCCAGCATGGCCTGAGCAGAGTGACAAAAAGTGATATCTCCTGACTTGGAAGACTGGACCTGTAGCTCCCCTGCAAACACAACTTGTATGAGAAGGTGGTGATTACTGTCTCACACCTGTAGGAAGGAAAATCAGAGGATGGCAGCAACATCTAGAGCCTATTCCAGAAACAAAATCCTTCTTTAAAGAGGATTGAAGCAACCATGGCCTCAGTTATTGCATAGCATGCTTAACCAACAAATTATGTTTTCTTGTCACAGGTTAGGGCTGGGCTGGCCACTAGACATGGACAGGCACTCTCTAACTCCTCTCCTTCCCTGAACAGGAAGGAAAAGGGAATGAGGCTAAAACAAGCCTAGAAATAATAAGAAAATAATAAAAATAAAAAACTATATGCAAATATATAAAAATTCGATATGGAGACTGACTCCCTCGTGACAGCAATCCCCATGGACGCTGCAGAGCAGGTGGCATCAGGGATGTCCCAGGCTCAGGGGCAGAGAGTAGCTGTGTACTAGAGTTGGATTTAGGAACTCAGGATCAGAATCAAAGGCAGGAGATTGGACAGAGCCCTCCCTGGACGCTTGCCATTGAAGAAGCAGCAAAAAGAAAAGAGGCCTAAACCCTCATGATTCTTCAGTTTTATACTGAATATGATGTATATGGAATGGAATACTCTTGCTGGTCACCTGTCCTGTCTGTAACTCCCTAGAGGTGCAACCTTTTACTTCCTTGTGACCCCTCTTACTAGCCAGCACCCCCAGCGTGGCACACAAGAGCCAGCAGTGGCCTTGGTCACTACAGGAATAAGTATCAGCAAGAGCCTTTCTGCATCCCAGTCCCAGGCAGTGACTGCAAACATCAGGTGTTATCACTGCCAGTAGCACACACTGTCTGCAAAAACATGCTGCTGACTTCAGAAAGTGCAGCCTTTCAGAAGAGACTGAACTGAGAAGTAAAAATCACTGAACAGAACTGGTTCTGTTTAGCTCAAACCAGGACATTTCTTTTCAAGAGCAGTCTCCATTCCTTCCTGACTGGTACAGGCAGAATTGGGCTTCCAGACTCAGCTCTGTGTGAAGTGAACACAGCCTCCTGTCACCTAGCAAAAGAAGGCTATCTTCGGATTAGAGAGAAAAACAGAGATTCATTCCTTCCATTCTTCACACTCCATGAAATGTCCTAATCACAAGGATGGATCAAACTTTCTTTCAGCTTAACTTTTTGCCTGGCTTTTGCATTTCTGTCTTCAGAGGAGTTGAACGTGGACAGCAGAAAATGCTCTCACTGAGGATGTCCATGGCCTGTAATTTTGGTCAATCTTGTTGTGATAGTATGCCAGTTGCATTCACGCAAACACAAAGCGAAAGGAAGTACTACCTTCACCACCTCCATTAGACTGGATCCTGAGCAAATGGGGGGACTTCCTTCTGTATCTCGATACCATCAGTGAAAGGGACACACTGAAGTGGGTGGCAATCACTTTGTGTTAGAGTCCTATTCCTTTTTTTTTAAAAAAAAAACCAAACAATGTAGAAAGAAGGTCCTACATCAGGTGGACTTGATACTCACTGTCACTGTGTTGCTAGGCTCCAGTGCACCTGGCATTGTTTGTGCCCAAGTTGCCTAGGGCACAATTCCCTTGGAGATCAGTGCTGGCAGGAGAACCCTCACTGTCTGCACACCTGCCTCTCTCCTCCAGGGCTCTACTTCTATTGCTGCAAAAGTGACCTCATTTTGCTCATGTCAGAATTTTAGTCACTATCCCCTTTACCCCTTCTAGTCTCTGGCTTTCTTACTCCGTCACATAGAGAAGACTTTATCTGTAACTCTTGAATGGTTTTAGTCTTTTCATGTACTCTTTATCCATCAGTGCAACCCAGAACATTCTCTCTACTTTCAGTATTTTCTGCCTCACACCAGTTAATAAGTAAATGATTTAATGGTTTAAAAAATTATTTAAGAGAACCACCTAGGAACCTTTACATATACTTAAGATATCCATCATTACCTTGCATAATGATCTGCAAGGTTAGATGAATAACCACTCTAAAGACACAGTACAGAAGAACAGGAGTAAAAATTCCCAGATATCCTGCCAGAATTTTCAATTCTATAATTATAGTAATATTATCATAGTAGCAACTCTGAAAGTCAACCAGGCAGTGGAAGTCTTGGAAGTGGCATTGGAGTCATGCATAAGTTCACACACACACACAGTGTATTTCGTATGCCCACAGTCTAATCGGAAGTGCGAGAGCACAGAGAGAAGGAAAAGCTTTTCCAGCTTTAATCTACTTAAAGCCAGCATCAGCAGCAGGTTCGCTGAGGGCTTCAGCATGGACTAGCTACCCATACCTTATGCAGGACTGATTCACCCAAACCTATGACTGCTAGTTCTCCTCTGATTGGTATGATCAAATCTAGATTGCTACCACTTTTGGTAGAGCTGCATATGCTGCAGTCCCACCTGACTGCCGTGCAGACATATTGTAGACACCAAAGAGCCTTTGAATGCCGGGTCTGAATGCTTTTGCCACAACACATGAGCTCCATCTGCTGCTCTCCAGTAAACTCTTACATCCTCCTGCTGATGAGTCCTTCCATTACAGTGGAAAAGCACGACCTACTGTAAGAAATTAGAAAAACAACTAGATGAAATATTGTAACAATAACACTCTTTGAAGGCAGTAGTTAATTTTACTGTTAAAGAACAATAATGAAATAGGTAAACAGTATATTAGGAGTACCACATCCTTGCCTTTCTCCCTGACCTTCCCTGCAGAGTATTGCATGAAGAATGAAAATCACACAACACCTAGTGATTAGCACACTTATTTACTTTTTTTCCAAATGAGGAATAATACATTTTTGGAGTTTGCACCTCTTCTTCGGAGCTATGGGAACCCAAGGAAGCTCTAAGATCTTTATTAAGGACCACACAACTCACTACACAAAGTTCAACTCTGTATATGTTCACGTCAAATAACTTGACAAAGAAATCCAAACCCAGCCTCACTTGTACTACCTTTAAATGTGAGGATGGGAGCAAAACTTAAGCATTTAGTAAAAAGAGAGGTATATTTGAGCTGTTTGAAAGTGGTAGAAATAGCATCCTATTCGGAGGATATGAAGACACACACACAACTTACCAAAGAGCTCTTATCAAATCAATACAAAAAAAAAAAAAAGAAACTCACTGTCCTTCATACAAAATTCCATCTATAGAGAGGAACTTGAATCTTCTCACTTCCCGTTCCTTGAACAGTGTTTTAATGGTCCAGAAGACAAACCTTCACCGATAGTACCTCCTACAGGGAAATGAAAACAGTCATGTGTAATTTCCAGTTAAACCAGTTAGGCAAACTCAGTATATAACTGGACACGGATCACCAACAGTTGAAGCTGAAGAGATGAGAAAAATACCCAAGGAATGCTGATGCTTTTTAAACCCATTAAGTAACATCAAGACGAACTAAGTGCTTTCTGAACCTACAATAAGGGCCTCTTCACATTCGAGGAGTTGAATCTATGAAACAGCAAATGCTTAGGTTAGGGAGAAATGCTATTAAGTATGTAGAAGCTTAACTATTGGTGTTACTCAGAGTCACAATAAAATGGAAATAAACTCTCTCAAAATAATTTAAACACAATTTAAATACAACATAGAGATAGAAGAGTAAGGTTTCTAATGGCCCTTGCCATATTTCTGGGAAAATAGATTACATAGAAGAGTTCCCAATCTTAGCATGCAAAACAAATGATAACTGTGTATTCAGGTAAATTGCTTATTATCTGGAAAAGGCTCTGGCCAAAAACAGGTGAAGTGGGGAGAAGAAAAAAGAAGGAGAGGTAGAGAACAGTTTGAGGGACAAGTGTTTACCATCCTTGAACAGATCAAAATATGCATTTCCCATGCCATCTGTTTAATTTGTGAGCCAGTCTATTGGAGCTATTGCAGTAAATCAGACTCTGAAGACCTTCATAGAATTTCTGTAGATCTGGTGCTGGTGTACTAAGTGTTTACAAACACATATACCTACACAAACAGGTTAATTCCTTCCCCAGCCAATTTATGTTTCAAGATGAGACAGCGCAGAAGCTGAGAGCATGGAGTTCAACTAACTTTTAACTCTGACATCTTGCAAAGTCATCCTAGGTTTCTCACAGCACCTCCTAGACCAGAGAGTGTCTGAAAACATATGTGACATCAAGTATTTCTAGAAAAGTCAAAACAACTAGAGAGGAAGGGGAAGTTCAAGAGTCCAAGAGCACTAACTACTAACCTGTTCTTTACGAGAGGAAGTAAGTTGGACTGAATGTAGATTGCAGTAATATTACCTTTTCATGAACCAGAAGTAGATTATTTTATCTCTAATTTCTACTGTCAAGTATACTGTAACTATATTCTTAGAGCACTAGAAGTTTGAGTTTAATGTTAATCTTTGAAAAAAGAACACAACAAATTCTTATTCGTAGTTCTCAAAAGGCTACTTCACTGAGCGCTGCTGGAAGAAACTGAGGAATGAACTCACGTATGAACTCAGTAGGTCTTTAGCACTGTGAGGCAGTGAGTCCTTCATTGCATTCAGTTGAAAATAAGGACTAAGTATGCTGACTCCAGAAACATTTGACTACATTACTGACATAACAACCACGATGTTCTTGCAACACCCATTCATCAGTCACAGAATCATAAAATAGCCCGGGTTGGAAGTGACACCAAAAGGTCATCTGCTCCAAACTTTCATGGAAAAGGGAGACTACATGAGATTATCTACAAACTGTCCAGCTGTGTCTTAAAAAAACTCCAGTGATGGGGACTCTATCACTTCACTGGGGAGGTTCTTCCAATGAATAAGTTCTCTCCTTCACCCATTGAGCCTTGTCCTCTCTATGTGAGTCCTTGTGAAGAGATAGCCTCTCTTCTTTTTGTACCCACCCTTTAAATATTGGAAAAATGTGAAAAGGTCCCCCTTAAGCCTTCTCTGCTCCAGGGTGAAAAGACTGAACTTCAGTTCTTCCTCAGAGCAGGTTCTCTATCTCTTTGATCATCTGGGAATTTTCTGCTGTCATCTAAAGACAGCTGTTGTAGCAACTTGAAGCAAGTACATCTTCAGGATGAGTGAATCTCCAGGTCACATTAAGGACTAACCCATGACATTACCATCTTGCGTAAATGCTTTGTCAACACTGTGAATTTGCATCTGCAGAAGCAGCAAGAAATTCTTTATTGTAGTTAATGTATCCATGGATACTTTGGGTATACAGATACTGTGATTTTTGCACATGCAACATTGTTTATAAACCCCAATGCTGACAAGGGCTAACTTGTTTATCTCCTTACCTTCCTCCTGAGGTGACGGACAGTATGTCAGAGCACATACACATCTGGTAAAAGTGTAATTGTTTAGAAAAAAGTGGGAAGTCTTCTAGAATTAAGCTGGAAGACAAGAATGGACATCCTGAATAATCAGAAAGAATCATATCAAAACATCAGTGTATTACTATTATTTAGTAATAACTAAATGCTTGAAAAAGACAAGCAGTCACTGATCAGGCAAGAATGTGGTTTTAGAGTGGTTGATAAGTACAATTTATAATGTCAGTGATCCAGTGCCAATGTTAAAACAGAAATACCTTGTAGGAACCTATTAATGTATTAGTAAGTTTAAGAATGAAAATCCATATTCTGCACTAACTGCTGTGAATTAAAATACACTAAGAGTTTCTTTTCTGAATCAAATACTTTCTTCTTGAAGATCCCATCTCCTCTTTACTCTCCAGATTTTAGACTTCCAAGCCTTTCAATGTCTTTCATTATCACTCCTAGCTACAGAATCTCAAATGCAAATCAGTACCTCTGCATCCTCTGCTTCCAAGGAGTCTTGGCTTGGTCCACTAGGAGTGGTACCACTGTCTCCTCCCCTGAGGCACTGCAGGGTACACTTGTGTGAATGAGCAAGATACACAGGAGATCCAATATTAATTGCTGTAATTCCTTCATCTCTAAATGAGGGTTGACAAAATGAAAAAATGGAAGGAACTTCATGGCAATTCTGCCTTTCATGCTCCCAGTAGTAAAAGCTCCAAGGCATAGTAGCACCAGTAGCCCTTGGAAAAGAGAAAATGGCATGCCACAAAGAAGCTGACAGAATTGTTAAGAGCTTCGGTGAAGAAGACCTACTCTACAGTTATTAAGGATGTACTAGTATTACTGACTAGTGCCAATATTGTCCAAGACGACTGATTAGACAACTCTCAATGACCATAGCAAGAGCTCCTGTCAAAACAGAATTATTTCAGCTTCATAGTAAAATCTACATTAATAGTCTGGGTTAAGCCAGGATTTCATACTTGACCTCAAGCTCATTGTTACTGTGTATCCTGTCGTCAGTGTCTTGGGGAGAGGGGAAAAAACGATAACCAAAAATTTCCCAGAATTTACTGAAGTGGCTGCAGTATGACTGATCAAGAAGATTTTAACAGAGCGGTGAAACTCACCACAGGCCCTTTTCTTTGTATTCTTATTCAAAACCACACAAAATCATTGCAAAGCAATGAGATACCATCTACTCTATGCCAGCACAAACAACTCCTCCATGTTAGGCAAAGAAAACACCAGCTGTCATCTTTTCTCTTCAAGTCATAGAATAAACCGAAGAAATAATTTTCAGGCATAATTTCAAGAGGAACTTTACCATGGTCTATGATTAACCAATGCAAGAGAGCAAACTTGTCTGTTCCTGGAGAGGGTCTCTGTGCAACTCCTGGATAAACAGAACTGGTCAACGAGCAAGTCCTACTCTGTCTAAATCAGCAATCAAAGTCTCTATTATGAGATCTAATACTCATAAACTGATGTTCATATTGTCTTGGTTTCACCTAAGGTACAAATGCTAAGACACTTGAAACAATTGGCAGGGTATGTGAATCACAGAATCATAGATTAGTGGGTTGGGAGGGTCCTCAAGGATCACTTAGTCCAGCCCTTTAAGGTAAAGAAACTGTGTCTGACAACTGATGCATTTATCTAGCAGAAAAAATCTTTAAATAAACCATGGACACATTTTTCAAAAGATGCAAAGGTTAGTCCATGCAGAAGTACTGGCATATTTTATGTAGGTCAGATTGAAAGGATGCAGGAGAAAAGGAGATTGAGGGGAGACTTTATTGCTCTCTACAGCTACCTGAAAGGGGACTGGAGAGGGGAGGGCTCAGCCTTTTCTTGCTAGTAGCAAGTGACAGGACTAGAGGAAATGTCTGCAAGTTGTGCTAGGGGAGGTTTAAGCTGGATATTAGGAAGAGGTTCTTCACTGAAGGGGTCATTGGGCACCGGAACAGGCTGCCCAGGGCAGTGGTGGATTCACCAACCCCGGAGGTACTTAAACATGTTGATCTGGTGCTTAGGGACATGGTTTAGTGATGACCCGGCAGCAGTAGGTTAATGGTTGGACTCAATGAGATTCTGTGATTCTGCATGAACTGCAAAAGGCTAAGAGAATGCCAGAAAACATGGACAAAAAGGATAGAATTACTTCTGTATAATTATGTGAAGACTCTTCAGTGAAGATTCCTAAGTGAGGACCGTTCAGTCTGGAAAAGAGACAACTAAATGAAGTACATGACAAAGGTAAACAAAACCTGAACGCATGGAAGCAGTGAATGGGGACTGACTGTTCACCATGTACTGCAGTGCAAGAGCCTGAGAGAGCATCGAGTAAAACTAACAGAAGGAAGATGCAAATCAAGAAAAAAGAGGTGGTTTTCCACACAGCACATGGCCAAGTTTTGGATAGTAATATTTTACATGGGTTTGAAAAGCAGAAAAATCCACAATTAGTCATTAATTTAATCAAAGCCATATTTAGCTTAAAATAATCAAAGGGTCACAGAGTGTATCTGAGAAAATTAATACATTATTATCTTGTTATACACTTCTACATGCAACTGCCTTTGGCCACTGCAAGAGACATTCTTACATTCTTTGCAGTATACTATGAAATTCTGAATGTCATTATGGATGTTTTAAATATTATTATAAAAGTTTTATTAAAGTAGACTAAACCGTTTCAGCAATTTAAATTAAAACATGGCATAAATGGCATGTTTTCCTTGAGGTATGAATTACTTATTTCCTTTTTCTCTCTCCTAAAGATAAAATGAATTTGAGGAGTTGAGATAACATTCTGTATTTGCTCTTTCTTGTTCTGATCTCTTAGATAATCTCAAAAAGGATGCAAATTTTGTTCAAAATCTTATGTCCCTATGCTTGTGACTTGCTTCAAGCAAAAGATCTATGCAGATAATGGGTTTTTTTTCATTAGAATCATAGAATTCCTTCAGCTGGAAGAGATCTTGAAGATCATCAAGTCCAGCCTTTTTCCCAGCCCTATCAACCTACTAAACTATGCCCCCAATGCAACATCTATTTGTCCCTTAAACACTTTAGGGATGGTGACCTGAACCACCTCCCTGGGCAGCCTGTTCCAATGGCTGACAACCCTCTCAGTAAAGAAATTCTTCCTAATATCTAACCTGAACCTTCCCTGGCGCTACTTAAATCCATTTTCCCTCGTCCTATCACTATCCACTAGGGAGAATAGATCAGCCTCTGCCTCTCTACAACCTCCCTTCAGGTAGTTGTAGAAAGTGATGAGGTCTCCCCTCAATCTCCTCTTCTCTAGGCTAAACAGCCTCAGATCCCTCAGCCTTTCCTCATACGACTTGTGTTCTAAGTCCTTTACCAGCTTGGTAGCCCGTTTCTGTACCCTCTCCAGCACCTCACTTCCAATCTTGAGCTGAAATCAGTCCCTTGAATATTCTGGATCTTGTCCCTCAGTAACTTCTACTTCCTGAAAAAAATTCACCAAACTCCAGAAATTTGGAAGTAGTGTAGGAGATCGGTCACTTAGTAATTAAATTTCTCTTCCATTAAGCAGCAGGAAAAAAACTAAACAAACCCACAACCAATCCTAAACAAAAGGAAAAGAAAAAAAAAACACAGCACAAATGGCAGAAACAAAACAAGGATATATTAGAAAAAAAAGAAATGGGTAATGGTAGTATAGAAAAAGGATTAAAAAATCCACTTACCGTAAAACCCCATGTTTTTTCTTAATATAAATGGAGACAATTTCATCTACTAGTCTGTGTGAAGTGTGACTTTCTGTATTAACTGGCCGTATTATGTAGGATAGTGAATTCAACTAGCTGGGTGCCTTCAAATTCTAAACCCCTTTCCATTTCTGTGGAAGTAACTTAAACTGCCATCTGTCATGTTGCCAGGCAGATTCTATGGGAATCAATTCTTTCAAAAATTCTGTACTTGGGCATGAACTGAGTTGTGTTTAAATGACATAAAAATCCAAAGTTGATTAAAAAGTCAACAGGTAACACTAAAAGAAAAATACCACAAGTCACTAGAGGAATTAATTAATCCAAGATCTTCTATTCCATATCTTAGAAAATCATTTAGGAGTTGTGGGAAGTTTGACCTGTATATGCAACTGCAATACAGCAGAATTAAACATATCAGTCATGGAGGAGAATTTCTAGGTTAAAGATTACTACAGTTGAACTATTTATAAATGCGCTTCACTTCTGTACACTGCACAGAGGCTAGCTGTGCCCCATGGTGATAAGCAGTCCATCATCTGAAGATGGTAACTGTGTGCATGGATGAATGTGCCAGTTGTACAATTTGAGCTGGTTATTTCTGAGCAAGGCAATCTACAGATTGCTATGGCCAGAATAAATTGACTGGTATACTTTACTACGTTATTTTTGAGCAATCTGTAGGTCCGCATCAACAAATACATTCTCAAATCAAGTGTGCATTTCACACATCTTTTATCAATTGGCTATGAACAAAGTTTGCACCAGTTACAGTCTACTCTTCTATGTGTAGCTGTAAAAACCCAGTGAAAGATTAAACTGTAGTCAAAGACACTAAAGCAATCCAGCAGGATTTTCCACTGTTCAAAACTACTTTCATAGAAATGGATATTAAGACTGAAGAAAATGCACAGGAAAATCCTTTGAGAACATATTTTTTTCAGAGAGTAACAAAAATGTCATAATTCTTCCAGGCTTATTCCATGTAGTTGAGGAAAACTGCATATAAAATGAATATGTCATTTAGTTACTTCTGTTCAAATAGCTTAATGTTTACATGTCATGCATGTAAACATCTCCATCTCCCCTAAGGCTAGTGCAGACAGTTTCTTTCAAGGCGTTAGGTTTGAAATTATTTGGCCAGTAGCTGTGTTAATTATTCCAGACCCATTCAACAACAAAGTACACACTCCCCCTTAAACCAACCTGGTAGGGTTTTCTTACATTTCTCTCTGTCACAATACCTCACCACTAGTATAAACTGCTACCTACTAGCAACTTAATAAAACACCCAGACAAATACTTCTACGAACACCTATAAAAAAGCAGCTTCAGTTGGAACGGTGCTTCTGGTGACGTATTTAGCATTTAGTTTCACATCGTACTTTGCAACTGGTTTCTTTCTTCAGCCATTTAACTGCTTGATGGCAGCAGCAGCCACGGTGCTTCCAGCCTACTTGATAGCTGTAAGCATGAGTTATAGGCTTATTCAAAGCAAAACTTTTAATTAAGCATGATTTGGAATTTTAATCAATTTTAGAGGGAGCTATTGCATGTGGTTACCTAAAAAGCAAAAGATTAGAATTAAGTGGTATCTCTAGCTGTTTCTGAGGTTGAATTCATCGACCATTAACAGCGTCCAGCAGCTGGATCACCTTATGGAGAGACTGAATGGGTTTCTTGGAATCTGTCTCAGGTTGTCAATCTATTTCAATAATTACTTCAGGGTGAAGCATCCCTGTGCAATAATGAATTCTACATCTCTATTTCATGTTACATCTGCAGGCATTTTTCTCCTCTCCAAGAGAGCAGTGAAGACTAGTGCAGTGCACAGAAGCCTCATACGTGCTAGTCACAGCAATTAACAAAGTGGAGAAGAGTTTGTCAGGGGAAAATCACGCCAGATTTGACAGCCCAGGACTGGCAAGGCTGCGCAGCTGTATGCCTTCCAGCTGCAGCGAGGATAAGCAAGCATTCTCAGCGGGCACATGCACACAGAGCACCCAGCTGCACCATATACACACATATACACAGCCAGCCACACATGTAGGCACAGACACACAGAGTACTCACAAAAACACAGCACAAACAGCCTCATCCTTCTCCCCTCTCTGGCTGAGCAGGAAAGACCCCATCAGTGAGAACATGAACCCCTCCAGTAGCTGGGCCTAGATGCTCACTCTGCCCAGCAGGTGCCCCTGGATCCCAGTCTTCCCTGTTGCTGGCACTGGACATGGGAGGCCCAAGGTCACAGCCCTACTCCAGCTGCTGGTACAGACCATCTCAGACACACACAGGGAAAAACACATGCACTGAGCTGTCTGGGACATCCCTGGGCCACACTATCCGACCCTGCTCCACCCTAGTCTCACCCTTGCAGACACACACACCACCCTTCTTTCCCTTAGGGATCCCCAGACCTTGCAGTCTCTCCAGCAGCTAGCTGGGACTCCCCTGGTTCCCGCAACACAAACCTCCTCCTATGGTCCTGCTCTTATAGACATGCACACACACACTCAGCTTCTGCACTGCTTCACTCACTTGCCAGCTAGTCTGGCTGGATCTTCGGTAGTGATCACGCCCCTGCATTCACCCCAGGTGCAGGCATCATGGAGACATGGGTGCTCCAGCCTGTGGTCTGTCTCCAGCTGACAGCACTGAGGCCCCCATATGCACACAGTCACACAGAAAACAGCCCTGTACTCAAGAGAGAGTTAGAAATTAGTATAAGATGACAGGACTGACTGTGCTAATTCGGCACATGGCACTGGCAGACAAGTGTATTGTCCAGCAAACTGTTTACAAACAGCTAGCCCTTTCTGTCACCTTATCCCTGTATTTTCCTCTACTGCTTCTTATCCAAATCATCTCAATCCCTTTCATTCCTCATATTTGGTTTATTTGCTAAAAAAATACCAATGTATTCTATGATTCTATGTGCTCTGCAATCCTGGAATGCTCTTCCACTAATGCATCCTATGCCTCTAGGCAGAAAAGCCCCTCAGTTTGAGAGATGTTCCAGCCTTGACCTTTAATGATGAGTGCCACACCTGGGCCATGGGGCTGTGGGTCTCCTGGAAGAGCCCTGGGAAGAGCCTACACAGGGTGTCCCTCCTCTGAGCCCTTAGGATGGGGTCCCATCTGCCTTTGAGCCCCAGCACTCCTCTGGCATGTGTTGAGATGGACCTCAGATGGGCTGATGGCTCCTGTCGTGGGGCTGAAAGATTGCTGGGCTCTGTCATTTGCCATGGTCTCCCTGTGCTCCCTTGTGCATGTGAGCAGGGGTGCATTTAACCTCACAGAGTAGGCCATGGGACTGACGGATCCCTGTGAGCCTGAATTATCTTGCTTTCAAAATATGAACTGAGGTCATGTAACCAAACTGTTCTGCCTATCTGGAGGACTTGGCAATATGAAGCTATGTGAGAGCTACCTGCCCTGTTCCGCTCCCTGACACATCTGTTTTACTCATCTGCCAGACAATGTAGCAGGAACAAAAAAAGATCTGTCACGCAGCCAAACTATGGGGAGAAGGGAAGAGGAGAAAGGGAGAGAGAAGGAACTGGAAGCTATCCCAATCTAGGAGATGCAAAGTGAAGATGTGTGGAAGTCAAAACCCAAGAAAGTACCAACTTACTAACACCATACTTTGACATAATAATAATTAAAAAAGGATGTAAAAACTGTGTCCATTAGTAAGAGTTTCAAGAACTCAGAACAATATCTCCAGAAAACAGAACATGAATTTGGTCACACTTCAGCATATGCTTTTGGCACACTCTTGTTTAATCTTAAATTACATGTTTACAAAAGTTATAATCACCCAGGTACATACACATTGTAGAGGTTTTCTAAGACTTAGTCCTAAGTTCTACATTTTAACAAAAAATATTTTTGGTGCTGATTCCTAGGAAAAATGGCTTTTTGTTATTGTTTATTTCAGATCACTGAACTTTGCTGCTACTCACATCAATGAAGGGCATAAGAACTATCACTATCCCATCTACCTAGCAATCACTTTGCAGCTATAACCATAGACAATTTAAGTTAGTAATTTAAACTATTTTGAACTATTTAACACAATTCAAATCTGTACTAGGTATTATTGAGCACACAAAATACCCAATATTATCCCAGCTCTAAAAGACAGAGTATCTAAGGAAAGCAAATGCACATGAGTATGGAACACATCAACATTTTCAGTGTGTACGTGGAGAAAGTTGCATAGACATGTTCTAAAATTCTGCAATATATAAAAAATTAAACTACTAAACTATAGGTTATTTGACCACTGGGCTGAAGGCAAGATTTACTATACAAATAGTATACGCATACCCACATGTCACATTTATAGTATAGGCAGACTCAATCACAGAATCACAGAATCACAGAATGTTAGGGACTGGAAGGGACCTCGAAAGATCATCTAGTCCAATCCCACCGCCGGAGCAGGAACACCTGGACGATGTTACACAGGAAGGCGTCCAGGCGGATCCACCTACTTCTTCCTGCTATAAGAAGAATTAAACGAAAAGACAACTAATGCAAACTGTTACTCCCCAGACTATCTACACAACATTTTTCTGCCACAGAAACACAGAAGAGAAGTTATCTATGGAAAATTCACATTATCACAGAGATCATTCTCCCTGACCTCTTAAGGAAAGAAGAGACCACTCGGGGCTTCTAACGCATCTTGCATTTTAAAACTTTATGCTGTAAGGAACATTGCTCTCTTGACATACTTTCAGCCTCTTATTTCCAGAGCACTGCATAAAACCATGTATTACAGCATCCTTCAAATGCATTAAAATTCCTTGAACTCTGAGTAGAGCTTTTTTTCAAGTTCTTCCTTGCTGTACACACAGGCAGTCAATGTGACTGAGGCCACTTATGGTTTTGTAACTACTGGGCACCACACTGACTCTCTCTGTTAGGCAGCCTTCATCATTGCCTGTCAGAATTTCATCATCAGAATTTCATCAGCCAAACTATCTCCCCCAAAGCTTCGAATAACCTCCTATACTTGTCTACATACAGGCTTTCCTTGAACTCTACCTTTGTGGCGACCTAGTAATCTGTACAGATTTTCTTGATAAATTCTCTCCTGTAAGATAGCCAAGTGACCTAGCCACAAGATGAGCTTTTGGTAGTTTTTCTCTTCCCCCTTGAAGAGATCTTTCAGGACTCCATCCTAGGACAAGGGTGCTCCTCCCAGAAATCAATCCTTTCCTGAAAATGTTTTACTTTTTCTCATCTGAGGGTGCTTCAGGGAGTCTCCTCATATTTAAAAAAAACCCCTCATAATAATTGTCTGTAATAAGTTTTAAGCTATGTTCTGAATTTCCTTGCTCATTCTGTTATTCTACTCACATATCAAACCATGAGATATATTTTAATAATAACCATTTGAAAAGGCAAGCAGTGCTTCTGTGGTACAGAGGAAGAACTGTTTGTTTGGCTTATACCACTAGCTTGCTCCATAGCTTGACATAACAACATGTCATAGAGCTGAAGAAGACTTCTTAAGATCAGGTTGAGTCTTCAGTTATTGTGACATCTAAACAATAGTTTAGGTTTCTTGCCTCTGCCTAGAAGTCTGAACAAAAAATATGCTGCTCTATTAGTTTACTTACTTATTTAACACTCCCAATATTATGCATGTAATTTGTAACCAGGATGTAAACAAAGTCCATGATGTCAAGTCTGTTTTGGACTGGCTGAGAAAACCAAGGCATTTTTTATGCCCATATCATTAGCTAATTAAGACAGAATGTGTGTTAAAACAATTACATCATGTTGAATTCATTAGTCAAAAAGGTCTACTTATTTTCAACTGCTAATGTCATTTGCTCAAAGGAAACAGCTCAGACATCCAAGATAAATGTATCTTAACTGAAAAGCTGCCAAACATGCACTAAGATCTCAGAGCGCTAAGATCTTACCCTGGAAGTACTCTAAGTAGTTTCCATTGTATAACAATGATGAGGTCGCTACTTTTCTAAGAAAAAATAACATGTAGGGAGTCTGCCTGCTTAAAGAGAAATAAAAGGACACATTGAGAGCTAGACAAAGGACTGCATGCCATATTAGTTTGTCATCATACAGACAAATCATGACTAAAAACTCCAGGGAAAAAGATTCCAGGTACTAATCCATTTCGGGGAAGCAAATGTAAGAGTTAAATATCCCAGAGCATATACTATACAGAAATAAATCACTAAACCCAAGCATTTCAGTCTAGCTTGGAAATTGTAAGGGTCCAAAGATCTCATGTTTTTTTGACAGTAACCATAACTGTGGTACAAAAAAATAATATTGATGACAATGGCAGACCTGTACACAAACACAGTTAGAATGTCTGCAAATTTTGCATATTCAAATCAACTTGTAAAAGAATACAAAGATTGTAGAAGCAAATGTAGAAGGAACAGAGTTTCCAGTTCTCCTAATGGCAGGAATATACTAAAGCAGAGTGGAGCAGAGTGTAGCCATGGAGGTTTTCAGGACATGTTTATGGGAAAGTAGCACAAAGGCCTACAGCACTGCTAAGGGGCATGGGAAATCAAACAATTAAAAGACAAACCCACAGAGAAAGTGGATCTGATATTTACTCATTACCAAAAGGAAATGTGATATTTACTCCTTATTGTTTCTCTTCTTTTTGCCTGACCCATGGTTTCTTTAAGCCTGTAGCAGCTGAAGTTGCTAGCAGCTTGAGGGGGCAGAGAGTGAGCATGGCACAGCCCTGCTGCTGGTACAAGATCGCTGATAGGATCACTAAGAGTAAATGCATCTTCAGCTCTGGCATCGTGTGGCTGCAGCAACCGGCTCCCTTAAACCTATCTCTGTCTCTGAGTGGAGGGAGAACGAAATGAAACGTGGCAGAGACTAAGATTTTAAGAGTGTAATTGCAGAAATCACAACACAACGTGTTCCCACAATAATCCCAAAGTTGAAAATCTATGGACAGTTGCCAAGAAGCTTTCAGTACATCACATTTCTAGAAGAAAAAACACATTAGCCTTCTAAACAAAGAATCTTAATTATTGCTGTAAGTTTTCCCAAGCAAAATCTAACATGGTGGATTGTCTTGGCCACAAGGGCACGTTGCTGTCCCAGGGACAACTCACTGCCCACTGGGACTCCAAGGTCTTTCTCCATGGGGCTGCTTTCCTGCAGGATGTTCCCTAATCTGTGCTGGTGCCTGGTGTTATTCCTCCCGAGATGCAGGACTCTGCACGTGTCCTTATTGAACTTCATGAGGTTCCCCTTTGCCCAGCTCTCCAGCCTGTCCAGACCTCGTTGGATGGCAGCACAGCCTACAGGTGTGTCAGCCACCTCTTCCAGCTTTGTATCATCAGCGAACTTGCTGAGGGTGCACTCTGTCCCCTCATCCAAGTCGTTGAAGATACTGAACAGAACTGGCCCCTGGAACACCACTGGCCACAGGCCTCCAGCTTGACTCTGTGCTGCTGATCACAACACTCTGAACTCTGTTGCTGAGCCACTTAACAATCCACCTCACAATCCAATCATCTATCCCACATTTCTTGAGTTTTCCTACAAGGATGTTATGGGGGACAGTATAAAAAGCCTTACTGAAGTCAAAGTATATGACATTCACTGCTCTCCCTTCATCTACCCATTTGGTCACACCTTCATAGAAGGATATCAGATTAGTCAGGCAAGATTTCCCATCAGTAAATCAATGTTGACTACTCCTGGTAACTTTCTTCTCTTCCATTTGGTTAAAGATGGCCTTCAGAATGAGGTGCTCCATCACCTTTCCAGGGATGGAGGTGAGGCTGACTGGTCTGTAGAAAGGAACACAGGTCCTGGGAACCTGGTGGGAGCGCTGCGGGCACATGCAGCTCCCGCATAAACTTGAGCTGGACTGGCTCTGGAGCAAGAAGAGATCTAGAGCTGGTAAGACCCAAGGTCTGTGCCAGCTACCGGGTCAGTAGCTTGATATCCAGCCACGGGTTTTAACTGAGCTTAATTCCCATGCTAATACTTAAGGAGACCTTCACTATGCTCTGTGTATTGGGTTTGCCTGGCCAGATTTCAGTGGTGGGGGCGCTGTAGGGGCAGCTTCAGCAAGGAGCTGCTAGAAGCTTTCCCTAAGTCTGACAGTCGGAGAGAGCCAATGACAGCCGGCTCCAAAGAGGGACGCGCCGCTGGCCAAGGCTGAGCCTATCAGTAAAATTATAGGATCAGAACACCTCTGTGAAAACATATTTAAGAAACTGGTAAGAAAGAACTGCGCCACACAACAACTGGCAGAGAGAAAGAGGCGTGAGAATATGTGAAGACACCAAGGTCAGGGAAGAGGTGGGGGAGGGTGAAGCCCATGGTGAATCAGGCTGTCCCCCTGCAGCCCACGGAGGTGA
>NW_009700583.1:85621-89783 GCF_000703405.1 Apaloderma vittatum | reverse complement strand
ACTGGCACAGGCTGCCCAGGGAGGTTGTTGGAGTCTCCTTTCTTGGAGACATTCAAAATCCACCTGGATATGTTCCTGTGTGACCTACAGTAGGTGATCCTGCTCTGGCAGGGGGGCTGGACTAGATGATCTTCTGAGGTCCCTTCCAACCCCTAACATTCTGTGATTCTGTGAATCTGTGATTCTGTAATGCAGGTGTAATTACCTTTTCAGAACATGTAATAATGTGTCTCTGGGTTATAATGACACTCACATAAAGAATGTAATTGCTTAAAAATTACTCTTTTTTTTACTTTTGAAAAAGAAACTATACTTAGACTTAACTCTTAGACAGCAATTAATCTTGTTTCTAACATAGCAAACTACCATTTATGCTCTTACAACGAATCATAGATGAAGAACATGCAAGATATCTACACCACACTGCTTGAAGGGGGTAGTCCATAAGTCTTTTCAATGTGTATTATTTTACAATTGAATGATCTATGTCATGTAATTGCAAACAATTTATTGTAATATATCTTGAGAGTTAGAAATATACAGTTTCCTTGTACTGACACTGGCTAATGTGTATCCTCAGCCTAGATTTCCCAAAGCTGTTCAATGGTCTATGCAAACTTTTTTTTTATTTGTGGTTTGAACGTGTAAGCACATTGGAGTCAGGTAATACAGGAATTCCTGTGATGTTTTGCAAGTCTAAATAATTCAAATCAGTTGCCTTTCTTTCTGTTTTTAATTGAATTACACTGAATGCAGGTCAGTTTCTTAGTATATAAATTTCATTGTTACTAGCCTTCATCATGTTTTATCTCAATCTTGTTACTTATTGATTCCTCATCTCTCCAAGTGAGGATAAGGCCACAAAACTGATACTTTTCAGGAGGTGAAAGTCATTCCTTAATACTATTAAAACCTCAAACCAAATTATTTTTTCTTGCTTGCCCTACTAAGCCATTTTTCATCAGTTTTTACAGTTTCATTATTCAGTAAATAAATAGGTTTTTTTTTTCCCCCAATCTGTTTTTTTTTTCCTCTGTATTCTGCAGAACCCTTTAAAAAGATAAATAAAAGCAGCATGCATTTTGTCTGGACTTCTGCAGTCCAGAAGTGGATTTGTAACTGTCTATACTTACATGCCCCTGCATGACAGTGAAGTCGTTTATTTTCCTTTCAGTCACAGTTGTCAAGAGCTGAGAGTACTGAAACAAACTTCTAGTCTCTTTTCACTTGAAATCTGACAAAAAGCCACTTGCTGCTTTATGCCACCAGATTTTACTAGTGACAATCAAACAGAGAAACTGAAATAAGAGGATATCAGCTGGTTACCTCCAAGACCCTAGTACAGCTAGATAGGAAACAGTTTCTTAACCTGAAAGAAATGCTTTTCAGTGTTGGAAAAAGAACTTCCACTGTGCTTATAGGTGAAGCCAAGCCTATGGAAACATATCTCAAAGTATGCAAGGGAATTCCATCTCCAATGTAGCTAACACTTACCATGACAGACCTGCGGACTGTAGGCTAGGATCTTTAACAATGCAGGACTGTTGTTCTTGTGTTCATGGCTTTCTGCACCTCTTTAACTAAAAAAACCCACCAGTCTTGACTTTTTTAATGGCACCTTATATATTGTCTCAAGAAAATCTTTTGCCTAAATGTTCTTATTTTTTTTAATTAAAAAACCCCACAATTTTAATACCATGAAGCAGAAAATTATCCATGATAATGATTCACAGCTTCATACTTGTGAAATAATCTAGATGTGCATACACATAGCAGAAATGCACAAGGTATATATCAAAAGACAGGAAGACAATTTTCAATCAACAAAGAGATTTTTAAAATTGCAAAAGAAGTTGTGTGCTTTCTCCTCTGGGTTAACAGGAAAAAAACTTTGAGTAGATGATGATATTGAGCATAAATATTAGAAATGCATCAAAGGAAGAAGGTTTGGGTAATGGCTTATAATAAATTCTCTGAGGACAAGGAATTCTCAGTTTTTATGTAATATTTGCCACCTAAGCAAAACAAGAACTAATTTTATCATACTAAAAGAAATATCTTTCATCATATTAAAGACTTGTGATCTTGTACATTTGTAGCCTCTTTTTATGGAACAGTTAAATAATCAAAGAGTGATTTGGGCTTTCTTAAGCTTATAGTGCCTCATTAAAAATGTAAATAAATAGTTTCCCTTAAAGTATGGAAAGCATATCAATGGTCACACATAGTTTGCACACCAGCATTTGTTTATGCAGACTAATGAAATACCTTGAATGACAGTAAGACTACCTTACATCAGTATGTAAACATTAATTGAAAATTTACAGCACCTGTTACCTAATCTGATCAAGGCAACTGAGAAAGTAAAAGGATTTGGTTTTGAAGCTTAATGATCACAAAGTACACAGGTGCTGAGTAAGAGTGTATACCATGCTGTGATGATATAGGCTTTGATGCCTTTTTCTTAGTTAATCAGTCTGTTCTCTTAATTTAGATAATTCTACGCCCTTTCCTTTTGTTTGTATCTAGTGCTTGGACTTTGAATTTTCAATATGTGTCAGCTAGTATTGTAAACACACATTATGAAGTCTGAAATAACTGAAATCAGTAGGAAAGGAAGAATAAGGAAATGTCCAGATGTTTCTCCTTTTCTTCTTCTGTAGTGTGTTTAAAGACTACCTGCTCCTCTCTGTTTCCACCAAAAAGCTTATCTATATTTCTTGTTTGACTGTGCACACACCTTCCTCTCTATCTTGTTTTACATTGACCTCTTATGTTACAGCAAAATCATTTGCTGTGTCAATAACCTCGACCAAGCCTTACTCCTTCTTAGACTCACTAGTTGTCTTTCCTTTTCTCTGTGTGAACTGGATGTTCACATTCTGCCTTTCAAACTGGATTTTACATAATTTTCTGTCCTTCTTACTTGAAACAATTTATCTTCCACTGCAGATCTTCCTCTCATCCCATATGTCCTTCTTCATGACATTTGTTACAGATGCATGTACATACTTGTTGAACACAAGTCTCTCTACCTCACTTCAGTGCTCCTACGTGCCCCAAGTATTCTTTTCAGAAGTCATTGTCCTAGCACTCCTCATAGGATAGAGAGTTGGGAGAAAGAATGGGAGGAAGAGTCATTTTTATCAGAGAATTGCCTGATATTTTTCACCTTTTGCAACATTTGATTAATTTGAAGCAAAGGAGAGGAATAAACATGAGATTGAGAAATAGCATAATTCCTGTAAATACTAATAAGAAAAAACCCTGTTGAAATAACAAACTGGGTACTTGACTTCCTACGGGGTTTGATTACGAGTTCAACTTCTTGCTCATACTTTGATATTGCAGCTCAAATTGTAAAGTCCCCTAGGTAGGTATTTTATATCCTAACATCTCTATAAAGACTGTAAAACCCTTAGCACACTGTGGTATTTGAGACGGATTGGCATATGCTGTGTTCATTTTCAACCTGCAGCTGTGCAGGTTGAGATTGTGCTTGAGCTTTGTTTTGGTTTAAAATTTCACTTTTTACTACAGAGACACAAGCAGAATAAATATACAGGTTAGACTTGTTAGATGAGGAGGACAAAAGAGACACTGAAGGAACGCATTTTGTGCAATGGGTATTGATTTGGTAATAACCTGGTTTAATTGCATGGTACAACGAAAAGTAACACCGTTATTGTTCTGTGGGCAAAGAGATGCATTTTTATGTTTGGAAACGATTCCTAACACAGAAAAAAACCTATAAAACTTTATAAGCATCTCTTCAAGGGTTTTAAATGCAAAATAACCCTTATGTATTCTACATATGTTTCTTGCCACATAACAAAACCTTCTATTAGAGAAAAATAAAGTGCACTAAAAAGAGCTGCTTCAGCCTTCAAAAACTAGCTAATCAGGCATCGCAGCAATGGAGATTAATCAAACATTCTTTTATTGTTAGTTAACTGGACTTTATTTTGTGAAATATATGGCATTACTCAGTTGTGGTAAGATGACTCCAAATAAAAAGACCACTGTGGTTTAACAGGATAGATTTTTTTTTAAATGAAACTGAAATGAGATATAAAAAAATAGTCTGTGGGCTGTGTTTTCAATAGAAGACAAGTTGCTTCACCTTTTTTCTCTCCTCTCCTCTCCTCTTCCCTCCTCCTCC
>NW_009700583.1:79677-85483 GCF_000703405.1 Apaloderma vittatum | reverse complement strand
AGCCAAGTTGCTTCACCTTTTTTCTCTCCTCTCCTCTCCTCTCCTCTCCTCTCCTCTCCTCTCCTCCCTTGTTGTCCTGAAAGTTCACACCAGCAGGATTACCTTGTGGATATAGAACAAGATAATTGGTCTAAAATAAGGCAGTTCAGTGCTTCTTAAAAGCTGCTCTGCAACCAAAGACACCATACTGCCAGCAAACATTAGCACGTATTTCAGAGCTAAACAGAGATTACAGCTCTGTGAATCACAACTGGCTGCCTCAATTTTGGCAGAAGTGCTAAAAAGCTAAGCAGGGCATTTTCTGCAGCAGTTCTTTGGGATATGATATGGTATCTTTTAGGTATGATGGCTATTTTTGGATTTGGTGTGTTTGGAGAGAGATGGATCACTGTCTTTCTTTTTACTTGCTCTCTTATATGATGTTGCTTATTGTGAAACTGGAAAGACACAAAGCCAAAATCAGAGGTGAAATATGGTTATGCTTAAATGCACCTTGCTGAATTTTGGCCTCCCCTGGAATAACTGTGTGCTCTGGGCACAGCAAGATATCAAAGGGTATTATTTCTTTCCTTCTTTCCTGTTTAACTAGAAAACAAAAGCCTAATTTATAGACACTGTGCACTACCTGCCCCTAATGGTATATAATTCATGCAAAATTATCTTCTGTTACAATGGTTTCTTTGAAAGCTACCTTGCAATAATTGTTCAAATTGTGTAAGTGTAGGAGTAATATAGAAATGTTACCATTATGTTTTAATTACTTAATACAAGGAAGGCAGTGAAACCACACTCAATTGCATATATTTTGTGACTTATTATTACTGTAATTTTTACTCTAGAACTGCACACAAAAGAAGTAATACTTGTAGGCCACATAGCAGTAGTATATGTCACTTGGATATTACTTCACCTATTTTCTTCTCATCTAAGTGCTGTAGCCTGTCAAGTTTATTCAAGAATTTCTCACACTAATCTCTTTTTAATTATAAAATACAGTGGTTTTGCCTTAACAAAATAATTTTGTACTAAAAATTAATGTCAATTGTTTTTGTCACAGTTAAAAAATTCTTGAATTTATCCTTGTTACACTTTTGGAGCTCAGGCAGGTACTAGAGTACAACAGCTAAAGTTAAAAGGTACAAAATTCATGCCTGTTTCAACATTTCCCATTGGTTAACTAAGTAACTCAATCACAAAATATGAATTTTACTGAGGAACAGGAAGCTGAAATCATTGCCATGTTATTATTTTAAGAGCCTTAATCTTCTTTATGAGTGTGTCCACGGAAATACGAAGTTTTTATACAAACCATGAATGTAGTAATAAGCACATTCAGAAGACAGAAGGCAGAACCAAGAAGATTGTCGTGGAAGAGTCTTAAATAGAAGAAAAGGTGCTGGATGGAGCTTCTAATAGAGTTGTGCTGAAGAAACAGATGGGAAAGCAATTGTCTGGGTTTTTTGAGAGTATGGCTGATTAAATGAATCAAGAATCTAGTTAGTAAATATTCACCCATTAACTTTTTATACAAAATTATTAACAGCAGACATTAACTTTCTAGAATCACTGTGTATAGACAGATGGATCCAGCAAGTAGCTGTCTGTTCTTGATTGCTAAGCAAAAAGTAGAACCTTATGGCACGTTACAGCTCCCAGGGTGAATGTGGAAGTATCTGTTAACTTTCTACTGGAAGAATCAAATGGAGGAACAACAATTCCCAGAATAAGAACTGAGTCCACTCTGGAATCATTCACAATTTCCTGGCTATACTCAACCCAAACTAAAACTCAGAAATAACATTGTGTTTATACTAATTCTCATTCCAGTTAAATGATAGTCAGTCAGAGATTAAAAGTAAAGAGCATACGGCTCAAACATCCCTGAGAAGCTGTTTTCAAAATTCTCTCTTCTTTCAGCTTCTTAAACTTTTTTTTTTCTTTTTCCCCTAATCAGGCTGATGAGCCCACAAGCTATCAGTTATCAATATGTGGAAGTATCCTAGAAAGCTAATATTTATTATTGGATTGCTATTAATTCAAGTTATTAATATTCTTTTCAAGTAATTATTAGATTAAAGATTAATTCATGTATAAAATGCTCAAAGTAAATTACTACTTATGATCTTCCAGAGAGGTGTTAAGTATCCTTCAAGTTCAGGAGAAATATTCCTTTCCCCAGCTAAAATTCTACGAAGCTTACTCTTGAAAAGAGTTGAATCTTGCTAGTACGGTAAGTTATCATCCTCACTTTTCACTTTTCAGTCAAGTATCTTTAAGAGCTAGACTGCTGCTAGCAAACAATGCAGTGGCTATTGACTGCTGCTATAATTTCTTCTATCTTATGTTTCAATATTTTTAGTTTTGCATCTTCACTTAAAATTTTGATAAAAATTAACAGTAGCACTGTATACACACAGCTGGAATGAATTTTCTTTTCTGTTTTGAGCGAGTGTAATAAATACTCGGGGCTCTAATTTTTGGTAATTAAAATTATATTTACACTGTATAACAAATTGAGAATATTTGTAAACACACCAATGCATCAGCTGAGTACATTAAATGTTTTCTGTAGAAATAAAAGAAAAAAAGCCCATTAGTTTATACAATGCCCTTCGTGTGATGGAAAAGACAAGTTTTATTTTATAAAGACAAATTAAAATACTAAAACTATTTCAGAAAGTAAATGAATTTCAACATCAAATTTTTCTTTTATGAAGGTTCAGGATAAAATATGAAAATTTTGAAAAGGTCTGTAAAAATTTCAGAAGAAAATTATTTTCTTTTATAACATATTTTAATTCAAAGTGTCTGCATCTTATCTAATGAGACTTTGATTATCTAATTCTTAAATCAAAAATAACATTCCCAGGTGTTTAAGTTCCAGCAAATCCATATTTTAATTTGGGAAAGTCTTCCATTGCAGAATTTATGGATAACTAACGGCAAAATGCTTTTACTGTGCTTGAGGAAAATTGCTCGCTGCATTGGGACAACCTCCCCCTCCACCTGGGCAGGTCCAAGAAAAGTGCGTGGTAGAAAATGTCTGTGTGGTTTTTTCTCTTGACTTTGTGTTTATTACTGAGATATTATTATTTTTAAAATAATATTTTTAAAACTTATAACAGCTACTGTTCTATGACTCAAACCAAAGACTTCAAGAGAGAAATTCTAGGAGAAAGTGAATTTGTCAGTAGAAAAGGGAAGAGTAATGGATGTCATCTCTATGGACTTCAGCAAGGCTTTTGATACAGTCCTCCACAAAATCCTTCTCTCTAAATTGGAGATATATGTGGTGGACTGTTTGGAGATATATGTGGTTGACTGTCGTGGAGATATATATGGTGGACTGTTTGATGGATAAAGAACTGTGTGAATGGTTGCATCCAGAGGGTAGTTGTCAGTGGCTTGATGTCCGGATGAAGAAAAGTGACAAATGGTGTCCTTCAGAGGTCCATACTGGGATTAGTATTGTTAAATATCTTCATCAATGATATAGAAAGTGGCATCGAGTCCACCCTCAGCAAGGTTGCAGATGATACCAAACTGAGTGGCGCGGTCAACATGCCAGAGGGACGAGACGTCCTCCAGAGGGACCTGGACAAGCTAGAGAAATGGGCCCATGTGAACCTCATGAGGTTCAGCAAGGCCAAAGGCAAGGTCCTGTGGCACCTGGGTCAGGGTGATCCTTATCAGTACAGCCTCAGGGATGATGTGCTAGAGAGAAGCCCTGAAAAAAAGGACTTGAGGTAACTGGTAGATGGAAAGCTGAATGTGAGTGCTCGCAGCTCAGAAGACCAATCACATCCTGGGCTGCCTCAGAAGCAGCGTGGCCAACAGATTGAGAGAGGTGATTCTGCCCCTCTACTCCACTCCAGTGAGACCTCATCTGGAGTACTGCATCCAGCTCTGGTGCCCTCAATGCTAGAAGGACATGGACTTGTTGGAGTAGGTCTAGAGGAGGGTTACAAAGATGATCAGAGGGCTGGAGCACCTCTCCTACGAGAACGGGCTGAGAGGGTTGGGGTCTTTCAGCCTGGAGAAGAGAAGGCTCCGGGAAGACCTTCCAGTACCTGAAAGGGTCCGCCAAGAAAGCTGGGGAAGGACCGTTCACAGCGGTGTGTAGCAACCGGACGAGAGGCAATGGTTTTAAACTAGAGCATGGTAGATTCAGATTAGATGTTAGGAAGAGTTCTTTACTGTGAGGGTCGTGAAACACTGGCACAGGTTGCCCAGAAAGGTGGTGTAGGCCCCACTTCTGGAAACATTCATTGTCAGACTGGATGAGGCTCTGAGCAACCTAATCTAGTTAGAAATGTCCCTGCTCACTGAAGGGAGTTTGGACTAGATGACCTTCAGCCCAATGCATTGTATGAAAGACTAATGCGTGGGATGAGAAGCTAAGTCAGAGAGGTAATTGGTTTCAGGCAAGCAGCTAAAAACCTAAGATTATTGCCCAGTTTACAATGAAAAATATATAGATTTTTAGAACTCAGATGAGATACATTTATAGTGCACTCTATGGAAGCAAGAGACACAAATGTAGCACGAACAGTGATATGGCAGGAAGTTTTATTTAGGTTTCAGCATAACAGTGACTCTGTAGGCACAAAGATGAAATTGCATCTATAGAATGTTCATCAGCTCTAAATCATGATCATTCTGCAATGTTAGATCAGTCATTTGACATGAACAATGAACGATTACTTTGATTTTGTCTTTTCTTTTCCTTCTTTTGGTTTAAGGGCGGAGACAGAATGAAGAAAAGTTTATTTGCTTTTCATCTTGTTTGTTCTGAGGAATTGTTCTTTGAAGGCTGTTTCTGAAAATCTGTTGGAACTGGATCATATCCTTCATTTTAATTTCTGAGTTACCTCCCCAAGATTTCCAGAGCAGTAGACTCCTTTCCACCTGTGGGACACATTGTTAGGAAGTCTAGCATTACCAGTGATAAAGTCTGTGATCAGTAGTCTCTCCCAGAGAGAGCTGAAGACAGGCTGTGCACCCACGTCATTAACCAACCACACTCGTGAGACAGCAGCCTGCTGCTCCTGCCAGCCAGGCTCCACACACATCTTGGCTACCGGTCTATTACTTTCCCAACGACTCTTTATGTATTTTCTTCCCATACTTTATTCTCTCCTTTCAATTCTCATTTTTTTATTTTATGCCAGAGCTTTACCTTTAGCCTCTATCACTCTCTATCATTTGTTTTAGTCACTTGTGCTAACAGTCACTCTGTACATTTCCCACCTATATTTTCTGACCCTATTCAGCATTCCCTGGAACCCTCATTCCAACTTTTTATCTGGTATTTTTTTAATCTCATTGCCTTTTGAAGTTGGGAATCTGGATCAGCCTATTGCCTTTTTATTTTTTCTTTAAGTCTTTCTCCCATAAGAAGTTGTGCGTGTTTTCCCTCTTCCTTTACTAAGCTCCTTCATTCTCCCAGCTCTGCATAAACTTTTAATTTCTCCTGCTTCTTCTTATCTCGTTCTTCCCATTTCAGGATTTGTCATGGGCTCTGTGAGAACTTAATTTTCCCTGTTTTTACGCAGGCAGAGAGTTGTTTAAGATACTAGTGTCTTAAGTGTCATTGAGAGAATGATGGGCCATTAGAAAGCTCTATGGTCTACAGACAAGTACAAATATCCTTGCTAGAGTGTTAATCCTTAATAACCATATCCACTCCTTTTCCCCTTTTGATTCTCCTCTGTGGTAACGCAAAACTATCCATCACTTACCTCTCCATTGTTCTGGTGTTCCTTCACTGATCATTAAATACCCTGCTCTGCTAAACATTGTCATC